>NC_056743.1:1417694314-1417806814 GCF_019279795.1 Protopterus annectens
ATCAATTTCAACAATTGGCTTAAGTACTGGTGTCATTCAAAGGGGATCCAATGCCTGTCAGCCTGGGATGATATGCTCGACAAGCCACGATGCTTCGCTAGGGACGGCTTGCACCTGTCACCCCTGTGCTTTCGGATATTGGCAAAGGCTCTTGCTACCCCCATAGTGCCTTTTTTAGGCAAGGCTCAAAAGACAAACCCACCTCCATAGGTATCACAAGGGATAAGAAACTAAGAGCAATGCTACTCAATGCCAGAAGTCTAAACCTCAAGATGAACGCACTTGAAACTCTCCTTAGCATGGAGAACATCGATATCTGTGCAGTAACAGAAACCTGGTTCAGGGCTCCCGAGAGCACCCCAGCACTACCAGGTTATACCTCATACCATGCTTTTCAGCCCCAAAACTTGGACCGAACCACAAAAGGAGGGGGAGTATCGATATTCATCAAAGATACCCACACCTCCAGGTTGGTGGCAAAGCACGAAGCATCAGAGACTATCCATGTGCAACTAACAGTGGATAAAACTGCCTTCCAATTTATAGCCTGCTACAGACCACCCTCCCGAACCCAGGAACCCCACTCGGCCTTCCTGAGAACACTGGAAAATATGAAGGTCTCTCCAAACACCATTATATTGGGTGACTTCAACTACCCAAACATAGACTGGGAGCATTACTCTAGCTCCAACACCCTAGCCCAAAGGTTCCTAGAATTTATAAACTCAGATGCTATGGAACAACTTGTTACCACTCCCACAAGAGGGGAAAACATACTGGACCTGATCATCACCAACATGGGGACTCTATGCTCCAGACCAGAAGTGTATCCCTCACTGGTAAGATCAGACCATAAACTGATCTCACTGGATATTCACATCCTGACCCCACCCCCTGCCCAGAAAACCACAGTGAAAAAAAATTTCACACTCCTTAAAACCGAGGTGGAATCCTTCAAAGCCCCCGGGCCTGTGGAAAATACGGCCCAGACCGCAGAATCCTTTATAAATGCATTCTATGAACACCTTCAGGAATGCATGGATCATGCAATCCCAAATAAAACCATGACCCAATCCTCCAAAGGCAGACGTCCTGTCTGGTGGACCCCAGCCATAAACAAACTATACAATAGAAGGAGGAAGCTACCACATGATAGTGCAAAATCCCAAAAAGGGAAGGCATCTCTGATCAGTATTAGCAAAAAATTAAGGGCACTCATAAAATCGTCTAAGGCCAGCTTCGAGAGAAAAATTGCACAGGACACTAAGGATAATCACAAGGCTTTCTTTAGTTATGTTAGGAACCTGGGTGGGAATTCCCAAATATGCTCAGAATTAGTCCAAAATGACAAAAAATACACCAAACCCACAGACATTGCCAACATCCTAGCCAACAGGTTCAGAGCAAACTTCTCCCCCTCCTCCCCACCGAAAGGGCAAATATCTATCCCAGCAGAGTGCTGCCCCCCTGACATCTCAGATGCTCAGGTAAGAGCCACCCACCCCAAAGCAAAAAACACAGCATCAATGGGACCAGACGGTGTCCCGGGCTGCATCCTACATTAACTCCAAGAAGAGCTAAACCCAAACATAGAACGACTGTTCAAACTCAGCCTTACTACAGGATATGTACCCAAAGAGTGGCGTACAGCCACAGTGGTCCCTCTCCACAAAGGTGGTGCCTCAACGGACCCTGGAAACTATCGCCCCATAAGCCTGACTAGCTTGGTCTGCAAAACTATGGAAAGGATCATCATGGACCTCATAAATAAAGATATTGGGGACCTACAGACACTGGATCCTACCCAGTGCGGCTTTGTTAATGGCAGATCCTGCCTCTTAAACCTGGTCGCCTTCTTTGAAACAGTCACCAAGGCCATTGACGAAGGGAAGGTGGTCCACACAGCCTACCTGGACCTCGCAAAAGCCTTCAATACAATACCCCACTCGGGCATTATAGATAAGCTCACCAGCTTAAATATAAACCCCTATGTCACTAGATGGGTTGCAAACTGGCTCAAGGACAGAACCCACATGGTTAGGATTGCTGGAGCCATGTCAGACTCCAAACCAGTTACAAGTGGCATCTCACAAGGCTCAGTCCTGGGACCTCTCTTGTTCGGTATATATTTCTTGGAGGTACAGGCCAACACAGAAGGACTGTGGCTGACCAAGTTCGCAGACGACTGCAAACTGGGCACCATAATCAACTCTCCAGCTGACACAAGCATCCTCCAAAAGGGCCTCATAGAAACAGACAACTGGTGCCAGAGCCATGGCCTCAAGATAAATGCCAAAAAGTGTATAGTCATCCCCTTTGGCAAAAACAAAGTGCCCACAAATTACCACATAGGTGGTAATCCATTAAGTACAGAATAAGTAATTAGGGACCTGGAGACCCAAGTTGATAGCAATATCTCATTTGACAACCACGTGGCCAAAGTGGTTAGAAAAACATTTTATATAGCCCACCTAATCATGAAGGGATTCACATGTAGATTAGGGGAGGTCATCGTGCCTCTTTACTCATCCCTCATCAGGCCCATAATCGAGTACAATGCCCCTTTTGGAATGTACCTTACCAAACACCTACAGCAACTGGAAAGACCCCAAAAGTACCTCACCAAGAGGATCAAAGGGCTCAAACAGATGCCATATGCTGCCCGGTTAAAGAAACTCCAGCTCTACTCAGTGGCATACCGCCTGCTCAGAGGAGACCTGTGCCTGACATATAAAGCCATGTCCAACCCGGAATTAAAGGACATGCTGCACCTCAAAAAATCCAAATCCCATCGAGCTACACACTCGAGAGACTTGAACCTCAGCACTGAAATAAATAGGACATGCTGGAGGGACAGATTCATAACCCAGAGGCTCCCTTCACTCTGGAATAAAATCCCAGTCCAGGTTAGGCAGAGTCCCTCATTGACTCTCTTCAAGAGGAATCTTGATGAGTGGATGGGAGATCGTAGGTTTACCCCGGGTATCACTTCTGTGTCACTGTTAGACAGAGGCACAGTATACTAACCTCGAAAAAGGGCATAGAAAAATTAATTTAAAATGGGTGGCGAGAGCCAAACATACTCTGGCTAGGCTTATAAATGCCCTAGGGCAGATAGCCTAATATGCACCTATGAACCTATAGATTATATATATATATATATATATATATATATATATATATATATATATACACACACACACACATACATTATATATATATATATATATATATATATATATATATATATATATATACACACACATACATATATACACACGTGTGTGTGTGTGTGTGTGTGTGTATATGTCAATATATATATACACACATACACACACACGTGTGTGTGTGTATATATATATATATATATATATATATATATATATATATATATACACACTGGTAGGCAAAACTTAAACTCACCACGACTGTTATCAATAAAAGAAGAAAGACTTTATTTTAACAAAGGTAAGCGCTTTCGCGTATATCCTGATACACTTCTTCAGACCATGTATACAGTGAATGAACTTTCAGAGAATATATAGTGAAGATGCATTAATTTAACAATAAAACAATCAACCCTTAAAAGGGAAACGCTTCAAGCAACATGACTATGCATGCTAAAAGCTTCATCTGGGCAAAACACTAGGTAATGCAGAACTTTTTCTATTTATAAAAAATATATTTTAAAATTTTAATAAAAGCATTAATAAAAAGTATGTAAGAAACCTCACTGCTTCAAATTAAGGCATATGAAAACTCATATAAAATATGCCTGTGAAATCTTAATGCACGTTAATATAAAAACTAAACAGTGCAAAATTCTGCAAAATTCATAGGTTAAAGTCCCTGGATAAAAAACTTAAATATTTATGCATAATATTCAAACTATTCTATGAACAATCTTATTTACTTTTAAACTATATTGCTATTTATAGAAACAAAGTAATGTATATGTATAGAATTTATAAAACATTTTCTAATTATAAGGCCTTGTCTACAAGAAAAATGTAATACTGAAAATCCATGCTAAAATCAGTTTAAAATCAGGTTCCATGTTATAAATATGTATAAATATATATAACAATTAGATGAATGATTAATTAAATAAAAATGTATATATAAATAAGTAAATATGAATAAATAAATATACAACTATTCATCTACGTGTAGTCAAATAAGATCTTAATGAGACATAGGCATTAAGTCCAGGGGGATAGTGACCTTTTAACCTAAGGATCCATTTCAGTTCCTTCAACTCTAATAAATTCATATAATCACCACCTCTAGTGTTCGGTTCTACTATTTGCAATACTCTAAACACAAAGGTATGACCAGGGAAAAGTTGGATATGCTTTGCTAGAGCATTAAGCTCATTTTTATTTTTGATGTCATATTGATGGTTATAAATGCGATTTTTCAACTTCCTCTTTGTCAGGCCTACGTAGAACACTGAACATTGTTCACAGGTGGCCAGATATATTATGCCTGTGGTATCACAGGTAGCCTGGAATCTAGGTAAAAATGTATAGGAAAGATCTGAATGTGTGAATTCTTGTTTTTTAGTTAGATACTTACAATAATTGCAATGGTTGCAAGGAAACGTACCAAAATTATTCCTTAAATGTACTATATCAAGTCTTCCATTATTTGCCTTATCACATAAAAGTCTTTTTAAATTCTTGTTGTTTCTATAGATAAAGTGAGGGTTCTTACCTACTAAATTCAAAGTGCGGTCATCTATTAATAAAACTTTCCAGTTGTTAGCAATAATTTTCTTAATATTTACACTATCATTGGTATAAGTAGTCACAAAGCTCACTCTCATATCTGTGCTTTTTTTATTTTCATTTGCATGAGGAGGAAAAAATGAGTGTTTGTATCTAGTTGCAGTTCTAGGTGTTTCTGCTCTATCTAGAACTTGCCTTCTGATATTCTTTACTAACTCTTGATCATAGCCTCTATCTAAAAATATTTTTTCCATTTTGTCAGCCTCTATTAATAGATCCATGTTGTCTTTACAAATCTTAGAGAGTCTAATAAACTGACTTTTAACTATCCCACTGAAAACATGACGTGGGTGCATGCTATCATAACGTAAAATTGTGTTTCTCCAACATAATTTTCTATACAATGTTGACGACAGTGTACCATCTCTAATATCTAGAGAGACATCTAAAAAACATACCGAGTCAAAAGAAGTTACTGCTGTAAATTTAAGAAAATTTGTCGTGCTTTCAAGATAATTTTTAAATAAATAGAATTCTTCTGTGGAACCATCCCAAACAATTAAAATGTCATCTACAAAACGTTTATAGACTAGAACTTTACTAAAATAGATGCTTGTGAAAACATATTCCCTTTCCCAGTGATATAAGACTAGGTTTGCGTACGTATTAAGCACAAGGTGCCCATGGCTACCCCAGATACTTGTAAGTATAAGTTCCCTTCAAATGAGAATACATTATTATTTAAAACTAAATCTAATCGATGACATATTAAAATTTCCTGATTCCTGTCCACAGAAGGAAAGACTTGAAGTACTTCTCTTATTGCTTGTATCCCTTGGTCATTAGGGATAGAAGTAAAAAGACTTTGAATGTCCATAGACACTAATAAATGTTTACCTTTTATGAGATGTGTCTCTAATGTATCTAAAGCTGATAATAGCTGATAAGTGTCTTTAAGGATACTCGGGACCTCATTAACTAAAGGTCTAAGTGTGTCTTCTAAATATATGGAGATATTTTCTGTGACCCACTTTTCACTAGACACAATTGGACGCAAAGGAGGGGGAAAGGTACCTTTATGAAGTTTTGGTAAACCCTTGATGATTGGAACCACTGGGTTATCATTAAATAAAAACTCATAAAGACTAGGTGATAACTGACAACACATAAGTAGATCATATAAGTCGTCTTTGATAGCATTAATGATTCCTGAAAGCTTTCTTTGATCTATCCTTAAATAAGTCGCATCATCATTTAACATATCTAACATCAGAGTTTGATAATTCTCAGAATCAAACAGAGCAATACCACCGCCCTTGTCTACTGGTCTCAATACAATAGAAGAATCATTAATCAGCTTATTTAAAGACAATCTAATATCTCTAGACATGTTAAAATACAAACATTTTCTTTCACCGCTAAAGAAATATTAATATAAATCTTGTTCGCACATTTTTATAAAGGATTCAACATGTGCTGGCAATGGAGGTGTATAAGAACTTTTCTTTTTGTGGAAATGCAAACCAGATGCATTCTCAGTCTTATGTCTTGAAGTGTCTGTATAAAAATATAGCTTCAGAGCAACTGCTCGCCCAAACAAGCGTAAATCAATAAGTATGTCTGATGGAACACTGCCCTGTGAAGGGACGAATGATGATATATATATATATATATATATGTGTGTGTGTGTGTGTGTGTGTGCGTTATATATAGCTATAGATATACACACACACACACACACACAAACACACATCTATGTAGATGAATATATGTACATATACAAATCACAGCCATAACTAAGATAAGAATAAGACGGTACAAGCTGTTAAGGCACACGTACAGTACCTGCATTCATGCAAGAAACCACGGTGATACTCTGACATCCTCTTTGGGCCAGTAATCAAGGATCCTGAATCCTCACCACCGACATTGGAGAGGAACGTTCACTTGGATCAAAAATGGATACACCCAGTATTTCCATATACAGCTCTGTGCATCAAGCACAATTTCCCTTAAGAGCCCACAGGAAACACAGTCTGTCTGAGGGGCTGGGTCTTCTCTCTCTCTCTCTCTCTCTGATCCCCAATAACACTCCTCTCTGGCATAAGTGTAGGGTTGAGTCCTCAGCAGAGCTTCCATGCCAAGTCCTCCAGCACCATCTCCATGGAACCAGTGATTCACTTCCCTTCTCCAAGCAACTGACATACACACTCAGATTTGATTTTCACACACACACACACACACACACACACACACACACACACACACACACACACACACACACACACACACACACACACACCTGAGAAAGGCTGGCACAGATTTACTACCTATGCCCCCTTCTTCGCAGACTATAAGGTAGTTACATCACCAACAGACACTCCAAAGTCAGCTACTCTAAGGCTCTTGCAAGGGTACCCAATGATACCGACAAAATTAATATTAATACAAATGGTAATGTTAACCAAATTGGCAGCTTTCAGGAGTGGCCACAATGTCACCAATACATACAAGTACTCTCAAAGGTTACAACATTCTCTCAAGGCCCGACCACAATGAAAAGTTTACATACATTTCATAATATATAATACAAGAACATGAAAATACTAAATATCTATTTACAATAAACACTAGAGTTTCATCTCAGGAAATATTAAAAATAACACAGGTGGGCAGGTTCACATATTTACAGTAAAAACAATACTTGACTAATCTCACTACATTTGCCTGACTGATCTAAAGAGTTATTTATTCCCTTGTTATTTACTACAGCAAGGCAAGATTAAGTAGGAGAGAGATCCTTCTTTGTCAGGTTACAAACACAGGTTGCTATGAGACTTCAGTCTTACCTACCATTAAACCTATTTTTAGTGATGGGTTATAATCTCACCTAGTATTAAACACTATTTTTTAGTGATGGATTACAGAATGAAATCACATACATCTAGTCATCTCATTTCTGGCTCCCATGCTTCTCCCCTTGGCTAGAAGGTATTATTGATACATATGTGCTAAATCCTAATACACAAACACATTGCCTTGCTAAGATCTACTGCAACTCTTGGCTGTCATCAAACAATCTGAATCATCCACCCTTCCAGAGTAGCAATTAGTTCACCCCAATGACAATGCAGGAAGCTTCCCAGTACCGGCATTTTGTCTCTGGCTGCAGTGAGAACTGTAACATACAATCTGTATGGCCTAAACCAGTTAATTTAATTTCAAACTACTTTCAAAGTGTGAGATTAACCTCTTCTTTCCCAGTATCTTCTGTTAAAACAGATATATTCAAACAGTTACAGTAATACACATACATTTCTTTTTCTGTCCAGCAGGGCACACTGTTCATAATATTTTTTTTTTAACACAAGCAGCTTTGAAATACATTTTTCAACACAAGCATCTGTACAAATCAGTTTAATATACAAATGACATAATTCTTTACAAATTTACAGCTAGACATGTTGGCATATGTTAAACATCCACTGCACTACTTCTGCTGGCATAGCTGGCAATGCCTCGCATCATCACATCATTTTTTTAATGAATTTCAATATGGCATTCACTAGCTCAGCATTGTTAGTATGTTAAACCTCGTTAGCTTTTTTGGTCCTCAACTTTAGGTTGAGGAGGCAGTTCCAGTATGGGGAAGTGCCCAGGGTGCCAAATAATGTAGCTATGTTTTTTTACACACCTACACATTTAATATACTATGTATGTACATGTGTAGGTACACGCATTACATACATACATATATACAGTGGATATATAAAGTTTTTATACCCCTGTTAAAATACCAGGTTTTTGTGATATAAATATGAGACCACAATAAATCATTTCAAAATGTTTCCCACCTTTAATGTGGAATTTAACCTGTACAATTCAAATGAAAATGCAAACAAATCTGTTAGGGGAAAAAATATAAAAAATAAAAAATTTACAATACGGTGGTTGCATAAGTATGCACACCCTTAAACCAATACTTTGTGTGTGCACACCCTTAAGCTAATACTTTGTTGACGCAAGTTTTGATTTAATTACACACAAAGACATACTCGGAGGCTCTGAGTAAAAATTTACCTAAACAGCAGAGGCCTCCAAAGCAGACACCCAAACAACTGCTACCTCAAGACACCCCACAAGCAACACATAAACCACAAAAGCAGTGTGCAAAGCAGTCACAGCCCTTAAGGCCAAATACAACACCAAACATACTTGTCATAGGTGACTCCATAGTCAGACACACTGACGTCCCACTCACCAGGCTGAACAAGGAGAGGGTCACAGTAAGCTGCCTATCGGGCGCTAGAATCCGCCACATAACACAAGCACTCGGGTCACTCCACGGCAAGTACAAATATGACACAGTCATTGTCCATGCTGGTGTGAACGACCTGAGACGCACCTCCCTGGACTACATGAAAAGAGACATAGAGGAGCTCTCTGATTATGTAGCCCAGGCAGGTATGACCCTAACCCTGAGCAGTATCCTTCCTTCACCAAGAATGATGCCACAATATAGAGACAAGATGATCAGCTTTAACAATTGGCTTAATGTCTGGTGTCATTCAAAGGGGATCCAGTGTCTGTCTGCCTGGGATGACATGCTTGACAAGCCACGCTGCTTCGCAAGGGACAGCTTGCACCTGTCACCCCTGGGATTCCGGATATTGGCTAAGGCTCTTGCCACCCCATAGTGCCTTTTTAGGCAAGGCTCAAATTCTAAACCTACCACCCTAGAAAACAAAAATGGGAAGAAACTGAGGGTAATGCTGCTCAATGCCAGAAGTCTAAATCTCAAAATGCACGCACTCGAGGCCCTTCTCAGTATGGAGAACATCGATGTCTGTGCTGTAACTGAAACCTGGTTCAAGGCTCCTGAGAGCACCCCGCACTATTAGGTTTTACCTCATATCATGCGTTCCGCCCCAAAACCCGGACCACACCACAAAAGGAGGGGTGTATCCATATTCATAAAGGATACCCACACCTCCAGGTTGGTGGCAACGCATAAGCTCGAAACTATCCAGGTGCAACTAACCATAGGCAAAACTGCTCTACAAATTGTAGCATGCTACAGGCCACCCTCTCAAACTCAGGAACCCCACACAGCCTTCCTGAAGACACTGGAGGGTATAAATGTATCTCCAAACACCATCATATTGGGTGACTTCAACTACCCGAATATAGACTGGGAACATTACTCAAGCCCTAACTTTCTAGCCCAACGGTTCCTGGAGTTCATAAATTCAAATGCCATGGAACAGCTAGTCACTGTTCCCACAAGAGGAGAAAATATACTAGATCTCATTGTCACAAACATGGGGACAAAATGCTCCACACCGGAAGTATATCCCTCATTGGTGAGATCTGATCATAAACTAATCTCACTGGAAATCCACATCCCGCCCCACCCCAAACAAAAGACGATAGTGAAGAACTTCTAAAGCAAACTTCACACTACTCAAGACTGGTGTGGTATCCTTCAAGGCCCCTGAGCCAGAGGAAACCACAACCCAAGCTGCGGAAGCCCTTACAAATGCCTTCTATGAACACCTCCAGGACTGCATGGATCAGGCAATCCCAAATAAAACCAAGACTCTTTCCACAAAGGGCAAACGTCCAGTCTGGTGGACCCCAGCCATTAACAAACTTTACAATAAGAGGAGAAAGCTATTACATGATAGAACAAAATCCATAAAAGGGAAGTCACCCCTGATCATTATTAGTAAAAAGTACGAGCACTCATAAAATCAACTAAGGCCAATTTTGAGAGAAAAATTGCCATGGATTCAAAGGAAAATCATAAGGCCTTTTTCAGCTATGTTAGGAACCTGGGTGGAAACTCCCAGATATGCTCAGAATTAGTCCAAAATGATACAAAAATCACTGAACCCACAGACATTGCCAACATACTGGCAGACAGGTTCAGTGCAAACTTCACCCCTCTCCCTAAAGGAGAGATAACTACCCCAGCCGAGTGTAGCCTCCCGAACATCTCAAATGCGCAGGTGAAAGCTGCTCTCTCTAAAGCTAAAAACACAGCATCAATGGGACCGGATGGTGTCCCCGGCTGTGTGCTACACGAGCTAAATGAGGAATTAAACCCGCACATAAGGCAGCTGTTTAATCTCAGCCTTACCACAGGATACGTGCCCAAGGAGTGGCGACGGCAACTGTGGTCCCACTCCACAAAGGCGGCGCCTACGGACCCTGGTAATTACCCCCATAAGCTTAACAAGTCTAGTCTGCAAAGCTATGGAGAGGATCATAATGGAGCTCATAAACAAAGATATAGGGACTTGCAGACATTGGACCCGACCCAGTTTGGCTTTGTCAAGGGAAGATCATGCCTTTTGAACTTGGTCGACTTCTTCAAACAGTCACCAAGGCCATTGATGAGGAAAGGCAGTCCATACAGCCTACCTTGACCTTGCAAAGGCTTTCGACACAATACCCCACTCGGTATTGTAGAAAAACTTACCAGCTTAAATGTAAACCCATATGTCACAAGATGGGTTGCAAACTGGCTTAAGGACAGAACCCACAGGGTTAGAGTTGCTGGCGCTGTGTCAGACTCCAAGCCGGTCACAAGTGGTGTCCCACAGGGCTCGGTCCTTGGCCCCTATTGTTTGGCATCTACTTCTCAGAAGTACAGGCCAACATGGGAGGACTTTGGCTGACAAAGTTTGCAGACGACTGCAAACTGGGCCATAGTGGAAAGTGCATCGGACATGGATATCCTTCAGAAGGGTCTCACGGAAACAGATAGCTGGTGCCAGTGCCATGGCCTGAAGTTAAACGCCAAAAAATGTATAGTCATACCCTTCGGGAAAAACAAGGTAACCCCAAGCTACCATATAGGTGGCAATCCACTAAGCACAGAAGAGGTTATCAGGGATCTGGGGACCCAGGTTGACAGTGGCCTTTCTTTTGACACTCACATTGCTAAAGTGGTTAGAAAGACCTTCTACATTGCCCACCTGATCATGAAGGGATTCACATCCAGATCTAGTGAGGTCATTGTTCCACTGTACTCTTCACTTATCAGACCAATGATCGAGTACAATGCCCCATTCGGGATGTATCTCACCCGACATCTGCAGCAATTGGAGAGACCCCAAAAGTTCCTCACCAAAAGGATAAAGGGACTCCAAAATCTGTCATATGCTGCCAGATTGAAGAAACTCCAGCTCTATTCAGTCGCATACCGACTGCTCAGAGGTGACATGTGCCTGACATACAAGGCCATGTCCAACCCGGAATTAATGGACATGCTCCACCTCAAAAATCCAAATCCACCAAAACCACTAGAGCAAGCGACTTAAACCTTAGCACGGCTATAAATAGGACGTGCTGGAGGGATAGATTTATCACTCAGAGACTCCCTATGCTGTGGAATAAAATCCCGGTCCATGTGAGGCAGAGCACCTCGCTGACTCTGTTCAAGAGAAATCTAGACCTGTGGATGGGAGATCGTAGGTTTACCCCGGGAATCATATCTGTGTCACTGCTGGACACAGGCACAACAAACTAATGGGCACAGTATTTTTTCATATAAGGGGTGGCGTAAGCCACAAAAATTTGGGCTAGGCTTATAAATGCCTTAGGGCAGATAGCCTAGTATAAACCTATGAACCTATGAACCTATGAACATTTAGTCTTCTTGGGTACACACCTGCCATCAATTAAAGAGTCTCTGATTAACCCCAAATAAAGTTCAGCTATCCTACTAGGATTTTCTTGGTTACTCAGTTGCCTGCTACAGCAAAAGCCGTGGTTTGCAAGAGAGCTTACAAACCATCAAAGGGATCTCATTGTTGAAAGGTGTCAGTCAGGAGAAGGGTACAAAAAATTTCCACAGCATTAGATATACCATGGAACACAGTGAAAATAGTCATCAAGAAGTGGATAAAATATGGAACAACAGTGACGTTGCAAAGAACTGGAAGTCCCTCCAAAACTGATGAAATGACAAGACAAAAACTGGTCAGGGAGGCTGTCAAGAGACCTACAGCAACACTGAAGGAGCTTCAGGAATTTCTGGCAAGTACTGGTTGTGTACTACATGTGACAACAATCTCCTGTATTCTCCATATGTCTGGACTATGGGGTAGGGTTGCAATACAGAAGCCTTTTTTTACACAGAAAAACATCCAGGCCCAGCCAGAAAACAAAAGATATAAAGAAAAGAGGCAAGAACCTGGCTAAAAGCAAGAAATCTAAACTTAACTTTGAAGGCTTAAAGAACAACTTGGATCTGATTGTGGAACTACAAAGATAGCTAGATGAGAATTGTATGATTTCATATGAAATAAGCTGTGAAAATAGTAAGATTAATAATACCAATAGTGATGAAAATGAGTCTTTTTTTAACAACTGACACAATAGACATTACTGACATAAAAGTGGGAGACTCTTCACATCTGGTCAGAAATTACATATTAGTAATTGGAGATTCCATTATTACAGAAACCAACAATTACATTTGCAGAGAAAAACAGAATGTGAACAGTGTGTTGGAACTCCTTAATGTAAGAATGTGCTAAACTGTTTTTTATTCATCTTTGCTCAACTGATCTCATCTTCAAGAACTCACAGACTGTTTTGTAGGAAACAAACAGCACTCTTAGCACAGGTTATAGAGATATTAAGGATATATTTTCATAAATCACGTATAGCAAGGAGAGTTAGATCAAGGTGAATGAAAAGATTTTTTGGGTAAATACCTCCATGAAAAAATTGCCCATTTGTAAAAGTAGAAATGTGTAGAATACTTGAGCTTAATTTTGGCACACATGTATTTAGATTTTGCAGCAGATACACTGCAATATTTGACTAACACAAGGACCTTGCAATGTCAAAAGTTTGACAATTCACACACAGCAACATTTGATTTTTCAATGTTGGCTGCCGGTCGGGTGCCAGGATCCGCCACATAACACAAGCACTCAGGTCACTCCAGAACAAGTACAAATACGACTCTGTCACTGTCCATGTTGGTGTGAATGACCTGAGTTGTACCTCCCTGGACTACATGAAAAGAGACATGGAAGAGCTCTCTGATCACGTAGTCCAGGCCGGTATGACCCTGACCCTGAGTAGCATCCTACCCTTACCAAGAATGATACCACAGTATAAAGAAAAAATGAGCAATTTCAACAATTGGCTAAGTTTCTGGTGTCATTCAAATGGAATCCAGTGCCTGTCCACCTGGGATGACATGCTCGACAAGCCACGCTGCTTCGCTAGAGATGGCTTGCACCTGTCAACCCTTAGGCTTTCGAATACTGGCCAAGGCTCTTGCCATCCCCATAGTGCCTTTTTTAGGCAAGGCCCAAAAGACAAACCCACCACAGTAAATAGCACAAGTAACAAAAAACTGTGGGTAATGCTGCTCAATGCCAGAAGTCTAAACCTCAAAATGCATGCAATCGAGGCACTCCTCAGTATGGAGAAAATCAATATATGTGCAGTAACAGAAACCTGGTTTAAGACTCCAGAGAGCACCCTAGCACTACCAGTCTACAACTCATACCATACATTTCAGCCACAGAACCCAGACCGAAATACAAAAGGCAGGGGCATATTCATAAAGGATACCCACACCTCCAGGTTAGTGGCACAGCACAATGCTTCAGAGATCATCTACATGCAACTAACAAAGGGCAAAACTGCAATTCAAATTGTAGCTTGCTACAGATCACCCACCATGTCCCAGGACCCCCATTCCACATTTCTGGAAACACTGGAAAACATAAAGGTCCTACCAAACACCCTAATATTGGGTGATTTCAATTACCCAGACATTAACAGAGAACTACTCAAGTACTAACCCCCTTGCCCAACATTTTCTAGAATTTATAAACTCAAACACCCTGGATCAACTGGTCAACACTCCCACCAGAGGTGACAATATATTGGACCTGGTCATAACCAACATGGGCGACCGGTGTTCCACACCAGAGGTCAACTCCTCGCTAGTTAGATCTGACCATAAACAAATCACTTTGGATATCCACATTCCGCCCCCACCCCCAGACAAGGAAACCACCGTGAAAAACTTTTCAAGGGCAAACTTCACGTTACTTAAGACTGAGGTAGAAAGTTTCAAAGCCCCCATGCTAAAGGATAATGCTGTCCAAGCTGCAAAATCCTTTACTAATGCATTATATGGGCACCTACAAGAATGCATGGATCGTGCTAGCCCAAGCAAAACCAATACTCACTCCCCCAAGAAAAGGAAACCAGTCTGGTGGACCCCTGCCATAAACAAACTATACAATAGAAGGAGGAAACTAGTACAGAAAAGAGTAAAATCCCACGAAGGGAAGACATCCCTGATCAGTATCAGCAAGAAACTACGATCCCTCATAAAATCATCCAAGGCAAGCTTCGAAAGAAAAATTGCCAAGGACTCCAAAGATAACCACAAGGCATTTTTTATCTATGTCAAGAATCTAAGTGACAATGCTCAGATCTGCTCAGAGTTAGTGCAGAATGACACAAAATACACTGAACCAACTGATATAGCCAACATCCTGGCAGACAGGTTCAGTGCAAACTTCACCCCCCCTCTCACCCCCAAAAGGGACCATAACCATACCAGAAGAATGTAGAGCCCCTGAAATCATAGACACTCAGGTTAAAACAGCCCTCTCCAAAGCCAAAAACACAGCATCAATGGGACTGGACAGCGTCCCAGGCTGCATCCTCCATGAGCTAAAAGACGAACTAACCCCTCACCTAAACACACTGTTCAAACTGAGCCTCTCCACAGCCTACGTACCCATAGTGTGGTGCACAGCAACAGTTATTCCGCTCCACAAAGGTGGAGCCACAACAGACCCCAGGAACTATCGCCCTATAAGCCTGACTAGCTTGGTCTGCAAGGCTATGGAGCACATCATCATGGAACTCATTAACAGAGACTTTGGGAACCTCAAAACACTGGACCCTACCCAGTTCAGCTTTAAGTGCAGATCATGCCTCCTAAACCTGGTGGACTTCTTTGAAACAGTTACCAAGGCTATAGACGAGGGAAAGGTGGTACACACAGCCTACCTAGACCTCGCAAATGCCTTCAACACCATTCCCCATTCTGGTATTATAGACAATCTCAGAAGCCTGAACATAACCCCCTACGTCACAAGATGGGTTGCCAACTGGCTCACTGACAGAACCCACATGGTGAGAGTTGTGGGAACTAAGTCCGACTCTAAACCGGTTACAAGTGGTGTTCCTCAGGGCTCAGACCTAGGACCCCTCCTGTTCGGCATATACTTCTCAGAGGTACAGTCAAGCACAGGAGGACTATGGCTGACCAAGTTCGCAGACGACTGTAAACTAGGGGCTAAAATTGACTCTCCAGCTGACACAGACATCCTCCAAAAGGGTCTCAATGAGACGGATACCTGGTGTCAAAATCATGGCCTCAAGCTAAATGCCAAAAAGTGCATAGTCATCCCCTATGGAAAAAACAAAGTACCCACAAACTACCACATAGGTGGTAATCCCCTAAATAATGAAGACATAAGATATGATATCCAAGTAGATAGTAATTTCTCCTTTGATAATCACATTGCCAAAGTGGTTAGAAAATCATTCTATGTGGCCCACCTAAAAGGGTTCACATCCAGATCAAAAGAGGTCATTGTGCCCCTCTACTCATCAATCATCAGACCCATCATAGAGTACAACGGCCCATTTGGGATGTACCTTACAAGACACCTGCAACAGTTGGAAAGACCGCAGAAGTACTTCACCAAGAGAATCACTGGCCTCCAACAGATGCCCTATGCATCACTGGCCTCCAACAGATGCCCTATGCATCTCAACTGAAGAAACTCCAGCTGTACTCGGTTGCTTACCGGCTACTCAGAGGTGATCTCTGCCTGACATACAAGGCCATGTCCAACCCAGAATTGATGGACATGCTCCACCTAAAGAAAACCATATCCCTTTGAGTCACATGCTCTAGGGATCTAAACCTCACCACAACAATAAACAGGACGTGCTGGAGGGATAGATTCCTGTCCCAGAGACTTCCCACGCTTTGGAACAAGATTCCAGTCTACATTAGGCAGAGCTCCTTGCTAACACTCTTCAAGAGAAACCTTGACGAGTGGATGGGAAACAGAAAGTTTACCCCGGCGATCACTTCAGTGGCTCTGTTGGACAGAGGCACAGGGAACTAATCTAAGGGGGTGGCGAAAGCCAACACACTCTGGCTAGGCTTATAAATGCCTTCGGGCAGATAACCTAGTACCTACCTATGAACCTATGTAAATACTATCAGCATTAGTCTTTTTTTATTTGAAAATTTGCTGCATTTGCACAAGACAGACATTGTTATTGTTTGTAAATGACAATGGCTGAGAACCACTTATGTTTTTACTGTAACACACATTCTAGCTGGAGGTGTTTTGATATGATTAATGATGGTTATAAGACTGTATATCTTTGATTATACCACCAATGCTGTGCATTTTGCAACTGTGACAATAAACACAACCTTGGAACAGATTACAATTGTTGGAATGTATACTCTACCAAAGTCAGGTGATGATGGTCTACTGGAATTCAAACATGTCTTGTGTGAAGCACAGGAGGAAAAAAATAGTAGTAGCTGAGAACTTATACATACCAGAAGCAGACTGGTGCAATATTGCTTCTACTATATTAGTAAGCAAATTATTTACAATGTATGCTCAGGAACAATTGCTGAAGATTGTAAATAAACCTATCAGGCAATGGAACATACTGAGCAATATATTCCCATGAAAATTGTTACTTCCTGTCTAATTTTACCACCTTTAATGTGCGGTGATCACGGGGTTATAAAGGTTAAATTACTGCTAAATAATTTTGCCAAAATGAAACCTAATCCAATGCACAGAAGATTAGCAACAGACTATGGGGAAGCAAAACAGTCACTATGTAAAACAAAATGGAGTAATGCATTCATTGGAAAAACTACAAAAAGAATATGACAATTTCTGAAAGGGAAATTGCTTGAAAGCAAAACAAAATACTGCTTAACATCAGTATCTAGGTACTCAAGATCAGGAGGATACATTTACATAAGATCAAAATAAGGATAAATAATACAACAAAATGGAAAGAAGGTCAAATTGTAACTTTAAAAGTTTAAATAAATAAACTGGATTAATTAAAAATAGGGAAAGACAATATCAGAAAAAAACTGAAGCAAATTTATATAAAGATATTGAGTACAACAGGAAACTATTGTCTAGACACAAGATGTTGTAGGAGTAAAAACAAATCGATAAACTACATGTGGATTCTAAAATTCATTCTGAAACACAAAGTTTGGCTCCCCCGGGGGGGGGGGGGGGGGGTAAATTATGTTAGCACCATGCAAGTAACATCAGGTACTGACAATAATTTACATTAATTTGGAAACAGTTATGGCGTGGAGAACTAATTGGTAATAATTAGTGGAAAACAGTTCAGCATAAACTTACTGCTTTATTTATTATTCACTAGGTCATTTAAGTAGGGAGAGATTCCTCAAGATTTTAGACATGCACTTGCTAAACCCATCTTTAAGGAGAATGGGAATAGGATAAATCCAGAGTCATACAGACCATACGTTTACTTTCCTGCTGATGAAAATAATGGAGAAGATTATTTAGGATAGTGTATAGTCAGAAATGGAAAGATGGGGACTTGAAACCATATATCAGCATGCATATGTTGAAAATAGATCTATAACTAACTGTAACACAATGTTCTATAATATTTACTCAGGCTCATAAGTAAGTGCTAGGAGAGCTGCCCTTATGGGACATTTTAAGGCTATCCAATTTCCCTTTTGAGGGCAAATTAACCTATCCCATTTGGTTAGAGATTAGCTTTACCCATCTCTTGGTCAAAAATTATACATTTTCCCAATGAGAATAACTGGGATTATACCACAGATAATTTGAGTGGACAAATGCATGAGATGAAGCATTTAAGGACAGGGGGCCATTAGCAGTACAGGGACAACCGTAGAGTAAATTTTCTATTTCCCATCCACAGATCCAAGTTGCACTTGAATATGGACAGAGATGAACTTTGTTTAATGTAGACTGGGAGTCTCCAAACAGTTCTGCTGATGTTTTAGAAGCAGTTTAGATGCCTAGACCAAATATTTATTTTGCCATTAGGCTTACTGATGTACAGTAAATTCATCAATACTGGATTAGAGGATGCTTGGATGCCAGGCATGGTCACCACTTAGCTGTTTGTATGAGACACATGATAGGAACAGAGCTTGGAGTCCGTCCATATAGATCATATTATTTAGGAATTGTATCCCTTTAGTAAGGCATCTCTGTGGATTTTCCAGTTGTTGCATGTGCATGGACAGATACATGCCAAAAGGGGGGCATTACATTCAATGGTTGACCAACAAGGGCTGAGTAAAGGAGGACAATGACATCCCTAAGATCTAGGCACAATCCCTTTGTTTATAAGCTGTATAATACAGAAGACCTTTCTTAAAATGGGCAAATGTTGGTCAAGATTTAGGTCACTTTTCGCTAAAGTTCCCAAATCCAGAACAACTGGGTCAACTCCTACGGGTGTATTGTCAATGTGTAGTTGCTTGGGGTGGATAACTTCTGTAAGGATACAATAATGCATTTTTGTAACTTGGTTTCAGTCCATGATGTTGGTACCAGTTATTTATTTGGAACAAACCTTGCACGGTGGCCAAGTCATTTTGGGGATTCAGTGACTGCTCCTAGCTTGCAGTCATTTGCAAACAAGTCTGCCTAGCCCTTATGTATTGGCTTTTACTTCAGAAAAGTAGATGTCAAACAAGAAAGGTCCCATTACAGATCTCTGAGGGACTCCACTGGTTACTGGTCTCTTCATGGAGGCAACTTCCGTTATTCTGATTTCATGCGTCCCATCTGCGAGTCAGCTGGCAATCTAGCAGGTGACATAGGGGTTTATTCACAGTTTATTTAGCTTTTCTACTATGCCCGAGGGGGGAATGGTGTCAAAAGCTTTGTTCAGATCGAGGTTCTAGTTATGCAACATTTCACCTTCATCCATTGCTTTGGAGATCTTTTCAAAAATAAAAAATTCACCAGGCTGAGTAACCATGACCTGCCTTGCACAAATCCAAAGTGAAACAGGTCCAGTATTTACATGTTCTCTTTGCCCTAAATGATTTGTTCCATGGCAAATCTTTGCATGGCTTTGCATATGAGGCTGGTCAGACTTATGGGTCTGTGGAAGGTCCTTTCTTATGCAGGGGGATTGACACTGCAGCTGTTCTCCATTCTCTTGTTACAAAACCTGTATAGAAGTTGAGATTGACCAGTGTTGTTAGGGTGTGGTTAAATCATGCTTCATGCTATTTAAGATGCATCCAGGTATATTGCCAGGACCCATCGATGTAGTACTTTTTGCTTTTGATAGCACTTTTAGGACTTGGTCTTGTGTGATAGGTAGAAGTGAACCAGTTTCAGGTATATCTTGAGGGACAGATGGAGGGGAGAGGGGGTAAAGTCAGAGCTTAATTTAGCAGCCAGTACATTTATTATACATCTTTACCCTCAGTCTAGGTAACATTCTCATACAGCTCAGCACATTGTTACATTGTGCATTTGAGATTACAAACATAACTAAAAAATGCTTTGTGTGTGTGTCTTCGGCTTGTGTAACCATTTTGGCCTCAGACGTGGCTTTGGTGGATTTTTATTAAACTCCTGAGTTGTTTATTTCAGTGACAACAGCTCCAACATTCCAGGAATTACTCTTATTTTTGGTCAAAATTCTTTTCCTTTTATTATAGAGCTTGTTGATATAATGGTTCCACAATGTGGATTTCTTTCTGGGATTAGACCTGCACTCATTCCTATGGGGTACTGCTGCATCTATGCAGCTGACTACAGGGTGGTATAGTGTGGAGGTGTACATTTTTGTGTATTCAGTGGAGTTAACTGGGTTTGGTGGCGATTTGAAGCTTTCCAATTTATCACTTAGGAGTAAGTAGTTTGTCTTAAAGGAATTTATTAAGGTACCTTGGGCGGAAGGGATTTCTGGTTTTCAACTTCATGGTTGGGCCCAACAAGTGATGAAGATATGCATGGGATGGTGCAAGATGCTCCCATTTTAGAAGGACAAGATCCAAGATATTATACCCCCTTGTGGATACTCTAATTGCTCCACAGCATTTGTATTGACAAAGTCCAGGAACTTCTGTGCTTATGCACTAGTGATGGTGCAGGTTTCCCAGTCTACAGCTGGACAGTTTAGATTAACAAGAAAAATGGTATGGGGCTCTATTTACATTTCTTAGATGTCAGAGTCCTTTTCGATTCTGAAGGAAGGGGTCAGTACTAACATTTTTAGAAAAAAATCCCACAGAAATACATATTTACAGAGAAAAAGCATGCACCCAGTCACATATTTAAGAATGTGATTAAAGGACAGGGACTCAGGGTATCTAGACTAACTGCAAATGATGATGGGTTCTACACAGAATTAGAATACTTAAAGAATAATTTCATGGAGAGGAGTTTCTCAGAGCAGAGAAGTGGACAATATTCTATCAACTTTACCCATGTTAAGGTAACATAGGCACTTTTCATTGCACCAAATGTAATTTTAGCTCTCTGACTGATGCCAGTAGTAGGTTCACACATCCTGATACAGGTAAAATTATAAAATTTAAAGTATATGCTAACTGTAACTCAGTTAATTTAGTTAATCTATCATGCTGTCAAATATGCCCATCCTTCTATATTGGCAAAACCAGTCGCAGGTTGAGGGACCGTATAAATACCTTAAATGAACGGGGGGGGGGGGGGGTCATTAGAAATACAACAGAGACCTCAGAGCTTAAATGGATTATTAGGATGAGAGGCACCATGGGGAGTGGCCTTAATGACAATATGTCTATTAAACCCATTCTACAGGGTAGAGAATTAGCCAGATAATATTCCTACCTTTTTTTAGATATTTTTTAAGAAAATGTATACGTTGTTGATTAAGGTTTTTTGACAAATGCTTTTTATAACATATTTAATATATTAGTATATTTATGTTTTCTGTTCTATAATTCTGATTGAATAGTTTTTTGCATAATCAATTAGAACAGACTTTTTATTGGTTGTATTGTATTTTAAAATGAAAAACAATGCATTGGTGAATTTGTCTGATGAAGCGGCATGGTTTGCTGCGAAAGCGCTCACAATTAAAATTGACTTTTACCATAATTGCTGCAGTGGTTTGGTCTTTCACTTTTTACTTATGATCTTTATTAGCTGTACTGTTACAAGAAATATTATCTTGTAAAAATATAAAATGCATCCTGCAACATTCTACCTTCACAACGATAATTGCTCTCACTTTCTGTGTCGATATTGCAGTGGCACAGAAACTAGCAGTGGAATGCGACTGCCTGCATTCTCTGCATACTCAGTAGTTCCCTTTCCCTTTGCAGCATTGACTTGATTGGCTTGCATACCACAATGCGAATCGGCTTGTATAATGCAATTACAGCCAATCAGAAATCACAAAGCGAAGCCAGCACTGTTCACAGATAAGTCGATGTTAAATATGCTAAATGACATATAAATGATCCTTGATAGAGAAATAAAAATAGCCAGAGGACAGTAAGTCACACAAATATTGTAAAACCAGAAAACAACTTGCCCTGAATGGGTGGTGGTAATGTTGCTGGCACCAACTATAAAACTTTTCCCATTTGCTAATATATGACTTTCTAGTAGCAAATTTTCTTGCCTCAATTAGTACCTGCTACAAATCCTCAGTAAAACAGGTGCCTAACAAGGTGTATCACACACCCCTGTTCTTGTGTGAGTAGATCCAGTCTGTGACAAAGCTTGTGGTGACAGTTGTCCAAGCTAGAAAAGAAAGGAGTCACCACAATAATCTTGGGGACCCTTCTGAATCTTCAGACATACCCTGGATATTAGTGGAAAAGGTAGAAAAATATACAGGAACATTCCTGTCCAAGGAAAAGGAAAGGCATATGTCTTCCAAGCCTTCTTGCTTGGAGCCCTGGAACAGAATCTTGCTACTCGATTGCTCAGACAGGAGGCAAAGAGGTCTACTTGAGCAACTCCCCACGGATGACTCAAATCTTGGAAGACCTCCCCATCTAGTTTTGCGAGGGTCTGCCCTGGTCCTGCTCAGCTTACCTGCCACAGAATTTCTGTCTGACAGAATGTAGGATGTCTGTAGGGTGAGGCTATGTTGTGAAGCTATATCCCAAGTTAACATGGCTAGTTTGCAAAGGGGGTGCAAATTAGTTCCCCCTTGCTGGATGTACTACATGACTATGGTACTGCCTGCAACCACTTGACCAGGTCCTGGGAACCAAAGGTGCATGAGGGAGTTAAGTTCCTTGATCAGGGCAATTGGCTCCTTGATATTTATGTGTTTCTGGTTTGTAAATAGTGTACAAAAATTTAAGACAGAAACTTTATACATTCTATCTACTTTTTGTGGGGACAGCTGGCTGACTATCACAAAAACTGCAGGCAGTGACACACGTGTCCTCTAAAGTGGACAAAACGGGAATAAAGGGCGCAGAATCTGGAAACTTCAGTGTCCTCCCACTAAAAATACTGATACATTCTAGCAATAGTTTTAGAAAGAGAAATACCCACAGAAAGGATCAGAGAAATTACCTCTCCTCAGAGTCTAAATCCTGTATCCATCCCTGCATCTTCCTGTTCAGATTCAGAAGCTTGAATCTCTTCAGGAAAAGGGCTATCCCCTCTTTTTTTACCAGACACAAGAAGGATCAATAGCCTGAATTAAATCCTGAGCCAGACCAGTAAACTACACCTATCCAAAGAAATCTGAGGACTAGATGCAAGTTTGGTTTTCGGTTTCTTTTTGACAAGAAAAATTGGCCCAGCTGTGTTCCTAATGACAGCAGCAGCAGCAGTTTCTCCAGGGATAGCTACAGCATTCTCATGCAATAGGAAGCTTTCCTGTTCCCTCTCCTAGGACCAACAACAGCAGCTCTCCCTTGCCCACTGAGGAGGACCCCGAACAGCCACAGAGGGTATGGCTAACCCCTGGTCCATAGTGGCTGGTCCATAGTGGCTGTTGTTGCTACAACAGAGAGAACCATGGTAAAAGATGAGTGGTATGAGGTATAACAAATTGCCAGCCTGCTGTGGTGGCAAAGGCAGTTTGCGTATTTTTTTTCTTTTTGTGGCTGAAAGAAGGTCCAATCGTGAGACCAGCAGTCTGTTCCATGGTCAATTTGAAAATGGTGCCTCTTTCCCAGGGAAGATAAACAAATGTCAGTAAACACTACCAGTCTACAAAAGTTACTTTTTGACAAAAAAGAACTTTTAAAACACTATGCCAGCCCAACAAAAGTAAAACAATTTCTCCACACATTATTTATAACCATCCTTAAACTAACAGGAAAAATAAGTGACGTATTTAAAAGTATGTTACACTCTTGTCACAGTATGTTAAAACAACACTCTTAGCTTTAAAATAATTTTCTGGAAGAGGAAAGTTATAAAACAGCCACACAAATAAGAAAATGGAAGTTTTCCCCCAAAGGGAACTTACCTGCCCACCAAATTAACACAACACAAGCTGACCATCTATCCTTGAAAACTTCAGTGGAGCGTACTCTTCGGCAGCAGTAAAGTTCTAAAAAGGGCTTTGCATCCAAACTTATCTTTTAGTCAGCTCAGCTTGAACTGCCCAACAGTTTTGGTGCATGGAAGGGGCCCTGAAGCTTTGGAAGCTGGCTGGCTGTTATATCCTTGGTAGGATATAACCTCATATAGCTAAGGCTACTGCAGCAGTAATCAATATGATGAACATCTGGCTTTAAACTGGCTCTTTTTGGTTAATACAAGTACTGTATAAAAGTAAAAATTTAAATACTTTTGAAAATGATTATATGCATACTTATGATCAAGTCTAGTTTAGTTATGAATTTCTACGCTACCATACTAAAAGTATTTAATTTCCACATCTCCTTACCTTCTTATTTAATATGTTATAACTATCACCTACATTTTCTATAATCATGAACAGAAAAAGCATAATCAAGTTAAAACAGTTTGGACTGACACAGTTCTCTCTCTCTCTCTCTCTCTCTCTTTCAAATCCTAGAATGTCCAAGTATTCTTGTCACTGTTCGTCTTCTGCTACTGTAAAAAGATTGACTTTTGATGGTGAAATAGCTTCTCAGAGGTTTTTGGAGTTTTTCCTTATATCAGTTTATCCAGCATCTCCTTCCTGAACATAGGGAATAACTTCAACGTACAGCTTTCTTCGGTCCCTGGTCCCTTAGTGGTGCGGTTCCCACTCTCCCTTCACATGGCCTTCTCCATCTGTTGAGCTTCTTTCTTGTTGAAACTCCTTGCATTTCTGCATTTCTGTCCTTGCCTCCTTTGGAAATGTGAATGTTTTAACCCACACTGGCATAAAATGTTGAAGATAGCTGGGTAATGCAGCAAGAAAAAAATTATTCCTTCTTGGATTTGAGCTGAAATAGTCCTGGTCATCACATACTCTTGATTCTCCAATTTTGAGCACAGTTCTTTTCTTTTACAGTGCTGACAGTATCACTTCCTTTGATTGAAAAGTATGTACTTTAATTACTACTGGTTGAGGAAAGTGAGCAGATTTTTCCATAGCCATATAGACTCTATGGGCTCTGTCCATTTTAATCTCCTCGTCTGAAATGGCAGTCCATCCACGTTTTTGTTCACTCATGAAAGCCAAACAATCTTTTCCTTCCATCCTCTCTGGAATACTGACAAATCAAGTTCTTTCATCTATCATGGCCCTCCATTTATATAAGCTTTTCCCTAATATCCTCCTGGGTAGCATCTAACTCTGCTACATGAATTATGGTATGGTCATTTTCTCTCCTTGTCAGCCTTCCTTGACTACCAGATTGTTCATATTATGCAGTCTCTACAATCTTCTAGGCTTTTATCATTTTATTTTTTCATATTCACTCCAAGAGTCACTTTTTTAATTTAGTGTAAACCCCTATCCACTTTTTCTTGCATCTTTGACATATTAAAGGTGGTGGCTAGTGCCAGGTAATCATTACGCCATTCCTAGCACTTTTCAGTGATTGCCTAATTGTACAGCTCTTTGGTTCAAATTTAGCTTTTCCCTTTAATACCAAACTTCTAGCTGGTCGTCACATGGTATATTTAAATCAAAATAAGTCCCTATTGGTTCATTTTCAATGCCTAAGGTGATTTTAATCCACTAAATATTACAGAGAGTACAGAACAAATGAATATCAACAGTTAATCGCTCAGTACCCTAACCAGAAGTTCCATGAGAACATCAACTTTGTAAAATTTGAAATAGATATAATGTATATGCATGCATGGTATAATAAATGAAAAATCTGATGCTTTATATTTTGGGGAAAAAAGCTTAATGATCAGTGGTGAAGCCACAAATCAGTAAAGGAGTTCTCATTCTCCCAGAATTTTTTTATTTATTTATGTATTTATATTTGTTGACCGGGTTTGTCCGACTGGGCTACAAATGCCCATTTTCAGCGGAGGTCCGAGGAGAAAAGCTCCAACAGAAAATAGAAAATAGAAATTTTTACATATTGAATACATACAGAAATACATTCATCAGTACCACCGATTACTGCATTACAGTGCCACACATTATTCATCAGTACCACACATAATTGCATTACAGTACTGTCATTTCATTTATTTCCCCTTAGATCACCATGTATTCCATTTACTTCTGCACAGCTTTTTTGTAGCAATACTGGTTTCCATTGTTTTCAGTGGAATGGGGCACTGTACTAGTTTTTACACACAAACATGGAGTACTACAGTATTTACATGTTGTGAATGAGATGTGTGCAATAATATCGGGCTGCTTCATTTTTTCTACTTTAATTACTTTTTTGTGTTGTAGGTAGTTTTAAGGTTTATTGTGGATGGTGGTCTGACTGGGTTTAGGACATGGCAGTATGTATGCATGTATGTAACAATTACTTTAGTTTTCTGTTGAGAGTTTCAGGTTGTGCTTTTTTGTGGCATTGTGTTATGTGTGCTGGTTTGTGCTGTATTTATTGTTTAACATTAATAGGTGGGTTTATAAACGATACATATATTTTCCACACCTAATTTTAAGTATACAAAAGCTGATATGTTTAGCATTGTTAAAATATTTCAGATTTTTTGTTACTCAGGATCGCTTGTCTCTGACGAATAAAGCCTTGTTGCTTCAGAACACTACTTGAATTTCATGATTTTTGGAAATTATTGTGACTGAGCTCATGAATGTTTATTTGTGCTGTATTTATGTACAAGTGCATTTTGTGAGTTTTCAATTATTTGTTCCAAGTACATGTGTGTGCATTTTGTTTGCAGGAGTTGTGCATGTTAGTATGTTGGTTTTGTACAACGGCTATGCTTTTTACACTGGTATGTGTTATGTGTATGTGTTATATTAGGGGATGTGCATCATGTCTTGCTCTACTTTATGTTTTGGGTGGACTTGCTGCACTGTTGGCAGCAAATGTTTTGGGAAATAGGTTTATTTTACTTGTGCAAGGTGTTTTATGTTAGTGATGTGTAGTGCAATACACATATGTAAATGTTCACTGTACTAGGTATAACAATTTCTTTAGACAGGAGTTCAGAGTATGCACTGTTGCCAAGTTTTGTAGTTAGTTTACTAAAAGCAGCATAGCTATGAGTGGTAACTGTCTTGGTTGTTGAGCAGCTTAACTTCCAAATTTTAAAATGTTGCTGTGTGTATCATCACAATGTGTTGTATTGTGCAAGCTGGCAGCACATTTTTTTCATGTTTTTTCCTTTTTCTCCACTATGGTGGGACTGTGGAGTTATATATATATATATATATATATATATTTATTTATTTATTTATTTATTTAATTTTACATTTGTTGACCGGGCTAGTCTAACTGGATATATGTCCATTTTCAGTAGAGGCCCGGGGAGAAAAGCTCCAAGCTCCAAAAAGCTTTTGTAACTGTTAAGTTTCATTTATTACAAATGAGGGATGGTTTTATTGTGCTGTATATATATATATATATATATATATATATATATATATATATATATATATATATATATATATATATAAATTTAGGGAGGTGTGGGGTGGAGCCCCTTTCATGAGGGGCACAGGGAGCTATTCACCCTGAAAAAAAAGGAATTTTTTTATGTCGTTTGGCATAGCATTTTTGAAATTTAACAATGAGCCAAAAAAGTGTGCTGTGATGGCTCACAGGTAAATATCTTAAAAGCCGATATGACTTGCTTTCCTTAATACCTTTTTGCAAGCTGATTCTGTTTCTTTGTTGCTCCTTTCTTTTTCAGGTTTTTAAAGATAGGGGTTACTTCTTCCTCTATTTTTACTCTTTGTCGATAATCTTCAGTTCTTTTCATGTAACGACGCACATTTATTTTTCACTGTTTGGTGTGAGTTTAGTTATTTTCATCTACAGATTTTTTTCTTGGTTCTTTTTTATTTGCATTTTTTTTCTATTTCTCCAGTTTGAGGTTCATTTTTATTTTATTGTTTGGGCCTGTTTATTATAACTGCAAGTTTCACAGTTGCAAATAGCCAACTACAGAAAAATGAAATAATTATTAGAAAAATTCATGGATGTTACAAATGCAATGATATGTTCTTGCATGACACATATTAACTCTGATCTGCTGTATCTTGGGTTTTTGAAAGTACTCTTGAGATGCTGCAATCTCAGACAGTAGTATGCATTCATGGCTTTGCAGTTTTAGTGTTATATTTCTAGGATCACAAACGTGATTCCGAGAAATTCAACAAGAGTCCATTGTTTGGCTTGCCTTTTTCATCTAAAAGTCTGTCATTTTTTATATATTATTTTTTTAATTTATTTTGCAATTTTGAATTATGAATACTTTTTCTTTGTGTTTAAAGATCTTTACCATTTTTTTTTTATTTTGACACATTTTGTTAGTGTACTGTAAACTATAGATATTTTTTTCATACATTTATAGATCGCGCATGTGTGCTTTTTTTGGTGGAGGGGAGATGAGTTGTTTGGTATAGCTGTATGTTTTAGTTGTTTACTTGTTCTACAGCTGTAGGTATTTGTTATTGCTGTGGTCCCATTATATGTAGATGCACACTAAAATTTGTGTTTTTATTA
Source organism: Protopterus annectens (assembly GCF_019279795.1). NCBI lineage: Eukaryota > Metazoa > Chordata > Ceratodontiformes > Protopteridae > Protopterus > Protopterus annectens. Next base: position 1,417,723,232 of record NC_056743.1, read on the forward strand.
CTGTTTAAGCTTTACTTGTGTTATTTTTGTAACTGTTAAGTTTCATTTATTACAAATGAGGGATGGTTTTATTGTGTGTTGGCGTTTTATATTTTTTGGGGTTCTGCAGGTTTGGAAACATCATTGTTTCTCCATGTAACCCATCCACTCATCCAAATTACATTTGAATAGATTACGAGAAGTACTCTGCTTTCTGTAGAATGAAAGATGGATCTATAGAAGTGGTATTTTCTGTGATGCACACCTATCCCTCCAGCATGTTCTATTCATTTTGCAAAAAAGTTTTAGGTCCCTTGAGCACGTGGTTGCACCACCACTAGATTTACAAAAGTGTAATACTACCCTCTGGGAAGACAATCACCTTAGGAAATTGCATAAAACACCTCTAAGAGCACAATCAGTAGGGATTTAGGTATGTATATAGCTAATAACCTGGCTTTGATAAACACATGTCAAAGGTAGTAAGCAAATCAATCTTTGTTGCTCAACTTATAAGCAAGGGCATGGCATCTAGGTCCAAGGAAGCCATTGTTCTACTGTACACAACCCTCATCAGGGCCATCAGTAAGTACAATGCCTGGAATGTCCACAGAGGTTCCTCACGAAAAAAATGCAGGGTATAAACATGTTCTATGCAGATGGCCTTAAAGTCCTATCTCTGTACTCTGTTTCTTACAGATTGTTGAGAGGTGATCTATGCCTGGCAAATAAGGCATCTTTGGATCCCACTCTGATGAACCTTTTGTGTATCTGCAAAATGAATAGCATTAGAATTTCTTGATCTAAGGATTTTAACTTTGCTTGCAACATAAATAGGACACGTTGTTGGCGAAGATATGCGACTCAGAATTCCCTTTCTCTGGAACGGGCTTCCAAACCATGTGAAGCAGAGATCTTCCCCAGCCCTATTCAAGAGAAACTTGGAGCAGTGGATGGGAAATCAGAAATATACCCAGGATCTAGCAACTATGCCTCTAATGGACAGAGGCAGCCTGTAAGTCTTGCCCTAGCTTACACAAACCCCTTTAAATAACCTTCAAGAGGCTCATAAATTTGTGGGATACATTTGAGAAGCCTGGCCATGACAAACTTGCAGGATGCAATTTGGATGCTTGGCTATGCTTATAAATTCAGCCTGTGGTTGTTAACGTAGTATACACCTATGAACCTATGACAGAAGGTCACCTCTCAGTCTATATGATACCAAGAAGACAGACATGGCTTTGAGACTGTCTGCCCAGTTCTTAGGCCCTTGACTGTTTTTGTAGTGTGGAAGCACCATGTTTTTTTTTACAGTTGTGATAAGTTTGGATAGGTATATGACAAAAATAGAAGTTATGTTCTTACCATAACGTTCCATGTTAGTTGTCTTCTTCTCGCCTTCTTCTTGCTGGATGGGTTCGGAGCCGACCTCGGCTCCGACTCGGCCACTCTAAAGCTCGAGAGTTGGTTCCACCGGCTCGAGGCTCCCCTTATATCCCACAATGCTAGGCGAGAGTTACCTCAGATCTCGTTTGTAAGCTAACCCCAGCTTATAACAGAAACAGTATAACTGTAAAAAACAGAAACCACCTCTAACAACAGGAAGAAGAAGGGTGACCTACATCCTGAAACAAGAAATATGCATAATAGCATATAGCTAAGAAAGAGGTGGTAGAAAGAGAGGTCACGATCACAACTCCTCTAGGTCTGTCCAGGCCAGGGGAAGGAGGGTGGGACGAAGAAGAAGGCGAGAAGAAGACAACTAACATGGAACGTTATGGTAAGAACATAACTTCTATATGTTGTTGTCTATCTCGCCTTCATTCTTGCTGGATGGGACCGCGTCCTAGCACCTTGTCCCGGTGGCCTAACGGAACAGACTCCTGAGAACAGTGGAACCAAAATTAGCTCTATGCCTAGAAGCTAAGTCCAACTTATAATGGGAAATAAAAGTGTGAGGAGTAGCCCAAGTAGCCGCTGCACAAATGGTGTCAATAGGCAGTCTGTCTTGGAAGGCTAGAGAAGTAGCCAAAGCTCTGGTGGAATGTGCTTTAGGCTTATTAGGCAGTTTTTGGTGTCTAATCTCATAAACAAGGGTAATCAGAGATGTTAGCCATCTAGATAAAGATACCTTTGAAACTGGAAGTCCCTTTCTGCTTTCCGCATAGGAGACAAACAGTTGATCAGATTTTCTGAATTGTTTCGTCCTGTCCAAGTAGTACCTTAATTGACGATGAACATCCAGACAGTGTAATTTTTGTTCAGACCTATTTGAATACTCCGGGAAAAAGACAGGGAGGTCAATGCACTGGTTTAGATTTGATGTTGAAACCACCTTAGGCAAAAAGGACGGGTTAGTTCGTAAGGAAACTCTGTCCTTATGGAACACAAGGTAAGGAGAACGACAACTGAGTGCTTGAAGTTCTGAAATTCTTCTAGCTGATGTGATAGCCACCAGAAAGAGAGTTTTCCATGATAATAACTTTAAGGAACATGAAGCTGCAGGTTCGAAAGGGAGAGAATCAAAGAAGCAAGAACTAAATTTAGGTCCCAAGGAGAAGGAGGATTTCTTACAGGAGGTCTGAGAAGAAAAACTCCTTTCAAAAAGGCTTTGCAGAGTTTGTGGGACATTAGGGCAGATTCAGAAATACCCACATGGAAATTAGAAATAGCTGCCAATTGAACCTTAAGAGTAGATGGAGATGAACCTGCATGGAAAAGTTCAGCAAGAAAATCAAGGACTAGTTGGATGGAAGCGGTGAAAGGATCTATGTCCTTTCCTTGTGCCCAATATGAAAAGCGTTCCACTTACTCAAATAAATCTTTCGAGTGGAAGATTTATGGGAAGCTATCAAAATATCTCTAACAGAGTGAGATAATTGAGGAAGCCTGGCTACGGTTGGAAGTGGAGGAACCAAGCAGTGAGGTTCAGAGAGGGAGGGAGCGATGAAACTGACCCGACTGATGGATCAAAAGATCTGGAACTAGGTCCAGATTCCACGGTCGCTCCAAAAGAAATCGATGTAGAAAGGGGAACCACACTTGCCGAGGCCAGTAAGGAGCAATGAGGATCAATGAGGCCTTCTGAGCGATAGCTTTCTGTATTACTTGAGAGATCAGTGGGAAAGGAGGAAATGCATACAGAAGTCCCCGGGCCAAACTTGGACTAGCGTCCCTGCTGGGTTGGCCTGGTAAAGGGAATAGAGTGAAGTATTCTCTGCACTTGCTGTTTTGGGGAGTAGCAAAAAGATCGCAGCAAGGCTGACCCCACTTGAGAAAAATCTCTCTCACTACAGAGTCTTTCAGAGACCACTCGTGAGGCATGAGAATAGCTCTGCTCAACTTGTCCGCAATGTGATTGGACTTCCCGGGATGTGCGTTGCTATCAGAAAACGCTGAGAAGAAAACGCCCATTGCCACAGTCTGAGTGCTTCTCGACACAGGGCGTATGATCTGGTACCGCCTTGTTTGTTGATGTACCACACTACAGACATATTGTCTGTCTGGATAGCAAACGCTCCCAAAGGAAGAGAGTCTTGAAGGGCTTGCAACGCTAAAAGCACTGCTCTCATCTCCAGAACATTTATGTGCAAGTGGCATTCGTTTGGTTGCCATGTGCCCTGGACTGTCCTGCCCTGATAATGCCCCCACCCGATCAGGGAGGCATCCGTTGTCAGAGTAGCAACCGGAGGAGGTGGAACAAATGGTCTCCCCAACAGGAGCTGGGGAAGACATCCACCACATGAGATGCTTTTGCACGCTTGCGTGATCATAATGGTGTGAGACATTGGAAGTTCCTGGTATGACCATTGAGAAAAAGCATCCACTGAAGGATCTGCATGTGGTATCTGGCCAATGGAAGGAGAGGTATGGTCGCTGCCATGATTCCCAACACCTTTAGAACTAACCTGGCTTTGGCTCTGTTGTTGTTGAGAAGTAGTGATACTAATTTTTGAACGTCTGATATCCTTTGGTTCGTTAGTGTTGCAGACATGTTTACAGTATCTAAATTTGCGCCTATGTAGGTAATAGTACGACAAGGCGACAAAACAGACTTTTCGCAATTTATTGAGATACCCAGTTTTTGACAGACGCGAAAAGTGTAATCTCTGGCCATCAGAAGGAGATGCTTGGTGGGAGCTGTGAGGAGCCAGTCGTCCAAATATGGAAACACCTGGAATCCTTGTCTCCTGAGGTGAGAAGCTACCACTGCCATGCATTTGGTAAACACCGGGGCAGTGGTGAGACCAAAGGGCAGGGCCCTGAATTGAAAATGACTGGTTCCCAGCCTGAAGCGGAGGAATCTTCTGGAGCGCCTGTTCATTTTTATGTGATAGTACGCATCCTGAAGGTCTATAGAGCACATCCAGTTTCCTTTCCCCAATAGGGGAAGAATGGATTGCAGCGTGACCATCCGAAATCTTGTTTTCTTGACCGATCTGTTCAAGATACTGAGATCCAAAATTGGTCTCCAGTCCCCTGTTTTCTTTGGAACTAAAAAGAACCTTGAGTAGATTCCGGATCCTAGTTGGTCTGCTGGCACTGGCTGAATAGCTCTTTTTGCAAGCAGTTTTGAAATTTCCAAAGCTGCTATATCCCTTTGAGCGGGTGGAACATCTGGAAGGGATTTTTGACTGATTTGGAAAACGAAGAAAGGGAATAGAATAACCTTCGAAATGATGGACTGTACCCATTTGTCTTGTGTCAAGGATAGCCAGGCTTCTGGGTACAGTGACAATCTTCCCCCGACTGCCTCCGAAGATGGGCAGTCGGGCAACACCTCAGGGATGCTGAAAGGGCTTATCGGAGGACGTTTCTCGATTGCCCTGGTTCTGCGGACCCTCTGCCTCTAGGGCGACGTCTACCATTGTTGTTCCCCTCTGCCTCTGGCGGGAACCGACTCTGTCGCCAGGCGAAGTCCCTTGAGATTGTTTACGGAACCACATCTTTCCCCTTCTGGCCTTTGGGGTAAGGCCTAGAAGGAGTAGAAAAACGGACTCCGACGGCAGAAAGGGTCTTGCCATCAGTCTCGCACCTAGTCAGGGTCTCTTTCACTTGTGGACCAAAAGAGATGATCCATCAAAAGGGGAGTTCGTGAAAGACGTCTTGAAAGGTTCCGCAAAATTGCATAGCCGCATCCAGGCGTGCCTACGTAAGGCTACCCCTGTTCCTGCGGCTCTGCTCGCTCCATCGGCCGCATAAGAGAGGAGGCGATGGAGGAGTTGGAAATAGAATTAGGATAGCCAGCTGCGTGTTCATTTTCTCTTGAAACCCGCAGCTGTAGGGTCCTTCAGCATTTCACTCGCTTCTTTGATCAAGTCCCTTTGAAGACGAGTGAAATGGCACAGGTAATTCAGCGAACGCATAGTAAATGTCGCTGAGGAGAACATCCGCTTCCGCACCTATCCATGGACCTAGATTCCTTGTTAGGTGGATGGACAGGCACTGAAGGATCGGCCAGTTCCTTCTTTGTGGCGGCAGCTACCACCATAGCATCCACAGAGACTCCTTTTGATAAAAATTCCTTGTCTGATGGAGCTGTGATGAATTTGGAGGGTCTCCTGGGAGTGGGGTCCACTGAATCAGGAGCCGCCCATGCCTTTACCCAACCACCTGCAGGAGGGGGAGGAAGGGGGGGGGACACCCAGGAGGTGGAAGGACGAGAGCCAAACGCCTCAAGATACACAGATTCGTCCTCCGAAGGGTTGAGGGCTGGCCAATTTCCCCTCTGTTTAAGTATCTCCAGAATGTCTGCAAATGAGACATCTTCAGAAGGGGAATGGGGGGAACCCTCAGAATCATCCAGATCTGTGTCCGACGTGATAGACTCAGGTGAGTCAATGTGCTTCCTCTTGCACTTCCTCTTCCGAGGGGGCTCTTCTGCCAAATCAGGAGAGGCCTCGGAAGAGGATGAAATCCCCAAAGGGAGCTCCTGAGGAGTTGGCTCTCTGTGGTCCGGGATGAGGGAGTGAGTCGACTTACCCTGAGGCAGCATAGAGGGAGGGGCTGACGGAGCCGACTGTGGAGTAGAGCCAGGCTCTAACACACTCCGCATGACCTCGAAAGCACCCCTGTCAGGCAGAGCCAGAGGTCCCTGCTCCGAGGAGCTAAGGACCCCCCTCGGCACCGACAGTGATGGCTCCGAGGCCGATGTCGGAGCCGAACTCACCAGCGCCGAAGCACCGAGAGGGAGAGGGGGGTCGGACAAGAGTCCGATGCCACTCACCCCCTCGGAGCCGACGAGGGAAGTCCGGCGCCGAGATTCCTCCATGGAAGAAAACGGAGCCGACGACGGAGCCGAAGACAATTGTCTCGGCTCCGAGGTGACCACAGTCTCGGTTCCGACACGACCCGGCTCCGAACTCAAGAGAGTCGAAGGAGGAAGGAGCTGATGGACCGGGGCAGGCATCGACTGATGAGTCGGGCTCTGAAGCATCTGGGCTAGTGCCTCGGACTTGAGTAGTCGACTCACCACCCTCTGAAGGTCATGATCGGACAGCCTCGATGACCTAGAGGAATGAGACCTTTGGCTCCGTTCAGACAGCAGGGGTGATCCTGGAGCCGAATGAACGGAGCCAAGAGAAGGTGACCTAGACCTCTTTCTGGTTGTCGGCTCCGAAGATCTTGTCGGAGCCGACACGGGTACCTCGATAACCTCGGCCCGCCGAGCGAGGAAGCCACAGAAACTGTGGACTGAGTCTTATCGGCTCCAGCCGGAGCCGATAAAGGCAAAGGTTGAACAACCTGAGGTCTCGGCTCAGAAGCCGGAGCCGAAGACCTCGATGCCTTGGAGGGCTTTCCTGTTGAGACAGACAGGGAATCCTCAGGCTTCAACAAGCCTCTCAAAATAAGCTTGTTTTTTCTTTCCTGCAGGACCCTGGGGCTGAAGCCATGGCAGACAGCACAGGAGTCCTGCAGGTGCAAAGGCCCCAGACAATAGACACAAGAAGTGTGAGCGTCTGTCAGAGACATTTTCTGACAGCACGCATCACACTTCTTGAATCCGGAGACCTTTGCTTCTTTTGACATAGCCTAACTGGTGAACACAAACACACACTCAAACACACCAGTTATACCCTGTCAGAATAACAACTTTAGTAAAAATACTAAAAAAATAAAGTACAATAAACAGTAGTACACTACACAAACACTCCCTAGGGAAGGGAAGGCCTAAGGCCCAAGGGAAGAACTAAAAGTTCTTTTAACAAGAAACGGGAAAAATTAGGTTCGGGGATAAAGTTCAATGAACTACACTAATTTAAGAATAATTAAACTAAAAAAGGGGTAAAAAGAGTAACTTTTTATAGAAAAAGCTAAAACTCACCAGGAACCGGTAGAACAACCAACCTCGAAGCTGTAGCGGCAAACGAGATCTGAGGTAACTCTCGCCTAGCATTGTGGGATATAAGGGGAGCCTCGAGCCGGTGGAACCAACTCTCAAGCTTTAGAGTGGCCGAGTCGGAGCCGAGGTCGGCTCCGAACCCATCCAGCAAGAATGAAGGCGAGATAGACAACTTAACATCATTCATTATACTTGGTCTAATGAGTACAGAGTCCAATGGAATAATTGCATCCTTGAATCTGGAAACCATATCTTTAGATATAAGCTGCACAATGAAAAAGGGCTTCCTTACAGTAGTGGATATGTGGTGACCGAAGGACAGCTTATTGTCAATATCGTTTCCCAGATCTCCAACTACAACTGCAATTTTCAGAGGGGTGTTGTCAATATGATATAGTTACAAGAGGAGTCATGCTTGCCCAAGGATATGATTTATACATTTTTGGGCATTAAGTTTTAGTCCACATTTTTATCCCAACTATTTGTTTGGGAAAGGCCCTCTTGTGTGGTCTTGGTATCCTCTACAAACTTTATAACACCATCAACTTAGCAGTCATCTGCAAACTTGATCAACCAGGAAACCTTAACATTAGCTTTGACCTCCAAAACACCAAATAACAGGGACACAATGACTAAACCCTGGGGCATGTCTCTAGTGAAAGGCCTTTAAGAGGAGGTACAGCCACCTACCCATACCTCCTGGGTTCTTATTCATGTGCCAGTTTGCTATCCAACGAGTTATTTATGGGTTAACATGCATTTGCCAGGAAAGTTTACAGATGATGCCAGAGTGTGGAATGGTGGTGAAGCCCTTTGCAAAGTCAAGATATGCAGACTGCACTGATTAGCCCTCATCCATTGCTTCAGTGATTTTTTTTTTCAAAGAAATTGATCAGGGTTAATCAGGTAGGACCTGTCCTTGACAAATCTGAACTGGGCTGGATGAAGAGGATTAGGTTACTTAAATCTTTATTTATTAGTTCCATAATGATCCTTTCCCTAGCCTTACAGATGAGACTCATCAGGTTTATTAATATACAATTACACAGGTTCATTGAAGCCCCACATTTGTGCAATAAAATGACTGCTGCTCTCCTCCATTCATCTGGCACAATGCCTGTTTTGAGGCTAGGACTGAATAGCCTTTGTAAGGTTTCTGGCAAATCATGTTTCAGGCTAGCTGGTTGGCAGCCTGTTTTGTCATCCTGACCCACAGTGTTCTTGACCTTAGATAGTACCTTGAGAATTTGTTCTTGGGAAATTGGGTGGAGGGTGTAGATCTGGGTTTTTGATCTGAGAATATTGGAAGAGAGAGAGATGGGTGAAGTTAGCCAATCTATTGGCACACAAATTCAGCTCTATGTCCTCTGGGACTGAGTATGACAAATTATTTACTGTTAGCTCTGCGCAGTGTGGGGCATAGTATTTGATGTTTATAACATAAAGAAGGCTTTGTAGTTACCTTTTGCCTGGGTGGCTATTAATTATCTCGTATCCAGCATTAATTGATCAATCTGATCAGGAGTTCCTTGTTTGGTTAAGCAAGAACACTTTTGGCTTGCAGTGAGTTTTTTTTCTTTTATTAGAGCGCCTGTTTAGGGTTCCTATTAAATGATCAAAGACGCATTCATTCAAATGCATCTTGATCTATCTTGAAAGCATGAAAAGGCAAAACAGCGAAATGGCATATAAGCAAATTCTTTCCCTGGGAAAGTAATCGCTTGGCCGCTTCCGTTACTTTGGCATTTTCATGACTGTAGTGCGATCTCTGAGATGGTATATTTAAGTAGAGAAGTATGGGTGGCACAGCCCCCCATATTGGGGGGTGTGGGAGGCTAAGCCCCCCCCCCCACTTTATGTAATGTTTTAAATTTATTTTTGTTTTGTGGAACAGATTTTTTTCCCCTTGGAAAAAAATCACTGTTCTAAGTGTTCGAGATTGTAAGCTTTCACTTACATGGGTTCGATAAATCGTTGTTCGCTTTTTTAAGCATTCGATGATTTAACATAGACTCCCTGTTTATAACAGGGTTCCTCTACAGGAGTTTAATTTTGAATTTATTGTTGCATTTACTTCTGAGGGGAGAAAAAGTATCTAATGCAGCTTTTTACATGTACAATGAATTTGGTAGTAAAGGATTCTGCATAACCAATGGGGTCACTGAAATGGAATGGCCTTTTGAATTTAGCCAGGTCATTCAATTTTAGTAAATTAGCCTTTGCACACACTCTGAATACCAAGGTATTGTAGGATGCTTCAGGCATCAGTCTTACAGAGAATGTGACTGACTTGTGGTCCAATTTGACCAGGGTAGAGAGAATATTTTGTAAAGAACAGAGTTGCCCCGGATCAGTAAGGACCTAGCTCAGAATTTTATCACCTTTGGTTGAACTGCAAACCATCAGTACAAACTCTATAGAACATTTAAAGTTCAGAAATCTCTTGACAAGCATGTTTGAGGATGTACAAGTCTGTTTATGGAGGGATAGTGAAGTCTCCTAGGAGAATGGTGTTTGCCTTAATACATAGGGACTCCACACTGGTTAGGTAGGAGGTATGGGCCAGGGGGGGCACAGGGGATGTCCTGCAGTTAGCTATGACGAGATTTTGTTCATAGTAAGCTGACTGTGGAGGATTTCCAGTCCATTACCTTGTCCAACGAGTCTGGAGAGGAGATTTGTTTTTTTTTTTGTTTTGTTTTGTTTTTAACAATATAGAGATACCTCTCTCTTTAGTGCATTTGTCTAATGCAATGACCCTGTACAAGTGATAGGTATTGAAGCTCTCCGCTGAAGAACTGCTTTCACTGATCTTGAACTGTGTCCCTGTAATAATGCATATATAATAAAAAGGTGCTTCAACAAAGTATTAGTTTAAGGGCGTGCACACTTATGCAACCAGCTTATTGTATGTTTTTTATTTTTTTGATATTTTTCCCCTAACAGATTTGTTTGTTTTCTAATTGAATTGTACAGGCTTATAGGTCACAGTAAAAGGTGGGGACATTTTGAAATGATTTATTGTGGTCTCATTTTTTTATATCACAAAAATCTGGCAGTTTTACAGAAGTGTGTAAACTTTTAATATCCACTGCATTATACACACACGCACACACACATATGCATGCTCATACTCACAAAAATACACAGACACATACATACAAATAAAAACACACACATATGCTTCCTCCATGATGAAGACACATGGACAATTGAAATACACTTCGGACTGTAAGAAAGTTAAAAGCCTCCATTATTCTACACTGACTAAGCAGTGCTTTTGCTGTTGTTGTTTTTTGGCTTTTCCCGGTTAGGGGTCGCCACAGCGCAACTCTGGTCCGCTAATGACTGGCAGTAGATTTTCACAAACGCCGAGGTGCCAGCTCGATGTTCAACCTTCAATAAAGGCACGCCCATTTACGCATGTCTTTCGAACGCCCACCCAAACGCGGGGAGGACATGCAGACTCCACATAGAAGGCACTCCCCGCACTCCAGCTGAGACTCAAACTGGAGAACCTCTTGCTGTGAGGCAACAACGCTACCGCTGCACCACCGCAGGGAGTGTAAAATTAGAGAAAGCAAATTATGCAAAAAATAATAGAAAAGTGTGTCTGTATCATTATGGTTTTGTGTGTGTGTGTGTGTGTGTGTGTGTGTGTGTGTGTGTGTGTGTGTGTGTGTGTGTGTGTATGTGTATGTATGTGAGAGAGAGTACATGCATGCATGAAAGAGGAAGTGAGTGAGAATGGTATAGAGAGAGAGAGAGAGAGAGAGATCGAGAGAGTAATGACTAATGGCATACCTCTCATCCTTTTAACTCAATAAATCTGGATAAAGTCTAAAACAATGGTAGGACAAAGGCACAATACAGACAGATTTTAAATATTTCTCTATTAGAAAGTTGCTAGAATAACAGAATTTATTTCGGCATATATTTTTCTCAAGGAGATGCAGTCTGAAACTCAAATGCAAGTCATTATTTTGTGACTTCAACCCACCTCAGAACACTGATCCTTAAAAAATATTCTACTTCAGGACCCTAACTTGAAATTGTCCTTACAAACAGACACACATGCACATCCACACGACAGATATGAGTTTGCATATTCTACATGTATCACAACCAAAATAGCAACAGTATTTCCAAGGAAAGCAGGATTCAGGCACTATTCAATACTCTTTATTTGGACAACGTGGGTTAAGCGCTTTCATCTATGTACAAAGACTTCATCAGAACATAATAAACTAAATCACACTCTCTTATATACATAAAAAGCCCGCCTTTTACATCAATCATTCAATAAACTACCAAATTGACACTGAATTGATTAATAAAACCTTTCTCACACTTATTTGTACAAAACACTAAGGTACCTAGTACTGAAGACTAGCACCTGTATTGTTTTCCTAACCATTTCTATGTAGTTATAAAGATGTATATGAGAAATAATCACAGTAAAATACTGTGATTGACAGATGTTTTAACCCAAATCTAACCAGTATCCTTTCCAATACTAAGCTCTATACAATCAAATTAGTATCAAACATAACCATATCAGAATAAAATGTTATCCATGTTAAAAAATATTATATTAAAAAATGAATGAAAAATATTACAATTTAAAAATTCAATTACCTATTTAAACTCTAATATAAACTGGTAAACTAAACACACTAGATACATATAATAAAAGACATAAAATGTTTAAGAATATATGACAATGAAAATGTAAGTAAACTTTAGACACTCAACAAAGGATATCTTAATGTATTATGCTCTTACTAATGGTTTAGTGGGGATCACTTCATTAAGACCAGGGAGTGTGGCAGCATTGAGTCGAATCTGCCATTTGATTTCCTTTTCACTTACTACTGCTTTGATATTCCCCCCTCTAGGGTTAGGTAATACCACTTCTAAAATAGCAAATTTAAAGCCAGAACACCCTGGACTGTTGATTAAATGACGAGACAGTGCATTGTTTGTATCTTGTTTTTTGATACAGTAAATGTGATCATAAATTCTATTTTTTAGCCGACGATCAGTCTTCCCCACATAATAATTCAAGCATGAACCACATACAGCCAAATAAATCAAATGTTGGGTCTGACAGTTGCCATAACAAAATCTCACCTTACTACTAATGTTGTTTTTCAAGGTAATGGTTTGATCTTCGAATATATACCTACAAAAATTACAGTGCCCACATTTCCTAGTACCTGATCTATTAACCATCCCTTTCCTTTTATAACTAGATTTAACTTCAATAATTCTTTTTAAGTTAGTCCCCGTTTTGTAAACAAACTGAGGTCTATGTGGTATTTTATCTTTGATTGTGTCGTCGCTAGTTAGTATATTCCAATTAGAGGTGATAATATCCTTAACCTCCTTAGTGTACTTGCCATATTTCAAGATACAGGCTTTCATATAGTTGTCATCCTTAACTACTTTGTTGATATTGTTAATATTGCATCTCCTATGGGTATTCTGAAGTCCAACACCCAATAGTGGCGGATATTTCTTACCCCATTCATTGGATACATATTGAATTACATCGTTGATCATATCAATGGGATATCCTTTATCCCTAAATAGATTGCCAATGAATGACAATTCACTCAGCATACAATCTTGAACTGATGTCATTCTGGCAGCTCTAATACACTGTCCCTTTACTATACTACGTTTGGTAGAATAGGAATGGGCACTGTCAAAATGCAGGTATCCATTGCTAAATGTATCCTTCCTGAAGATTTTAGATTGAAAAGATTTACCATCATTGTATATATATATATATATATATACATCTAGGTAATTAATCCCCTTTATATCAAACTGATAGGTGAACCTAAGAAAACTAGTAGTATGGTTGATGTAATCAATAACATTTTTGAGTATATCCATATCTCCTTCCCACAGGACAAATATATCATCCAGGTACCGAACGTAGGATTTGATGTATTGTGTCCAAAGGGAATGCAAAACGAATTCCTCCTCCCAATCAAGTAGTACTAAATTCGCATACATGGGGGCACAGGCTGCCCCCATGGCTACACCAGTAGTTTGTCTGTAGTACTCCCCTTCATAATATATGTAATTATGATCGAGTACTATATCCATAAATTCAGTAAGTAAGGAAATATCATCTTGATCAAGTCCACTATATTTACGTAAACTATTATTAAATCTGTATATACCTTCATCCTTGGGGATGCAGGAGAAGAGATCCTGAATATCAATAGTGACAAATATAAGGTTAGGACTCCACAAATCATGCATGAATATTCCCAAAAATTCCCAAGAATCTTTCATAATATGTGCTGTTGCACTATACATGTGCTTAAGTCTATGATCAATGACCATACCAAAGGGGAAAGCCTTGCTGGAACTCCCCGATATAATCGGCCTAAAAGGGGGATCCAGTAGATTCTTATGAACTTTTGGAATCCTCGTGATGGTTGCCAAAATAGGGAATTCAACTCTGAGGAACCTATATAAGTCATCACTTATTCTATCTTCCATAAGAAATTCCTCCAAATATGAATCTATTCTACGGTGCGCTATGTTCACCTGGTTCAGGGAGGATACCTCATAATGTGAGGAGTTGTTAAGCAAATCAAAGATTTTACTGGTATATTTTTCTTGCTCGTATAACACTATCCCTCCCCCTTTATCTGCTGACATAATCCTTATGTTATGTTCACATAGGGACTCAATGACAGTGTAGACTTGTTTGCTTAGGACATGATCAGTCCTGTTGTACCTGTATTTATTGTGTAAATCATACAATTGCGTATTAATCACATTTTCAAAAGAAACCAAAGTTTTAAACATGGGAGGGGTAAATGTACTTTTCTTTCTTAGATCTCCGGTGGATACCTGCTGGAGGGGACTATGATGAAAAAACACCCCAAGATTCACCTTCCTAAGAAATAATTTAACTTCAACCAATGTGTCAATAAGGTCCAATGATTTGTCCGGAATGAACTTCATTCCCTTAGAGAATACATTAAATAACTCTGGTTGCACTTCATATGTACTGTAATTATAAATTTTGACTTCACCACTAGTATACAGGATATTACTAGATGATGATCCTCTATTATAGTCTGTAATATCCTTCAAGGATTTGTCAAAGTCAAAACTATGGGGGTTGCTGGCATTAACTTCAACAAATTCTCCTAATAATTCCTGTATCTGTTCCATCTGTTCTGTCCCCTCCCTTTCCGGTTTACTGACTGCCAGTTGTTGTAATCCCTCCCCTCTTCTAAAGAATTGTCCTCAGAATAGTGAAAATTAATGACATCTTGTCGCCCAGCATATTTCACTTCCTTGTTGTTCTCCCTTTCCTGTCTAAAATTCCATCTATACACAGTTCCTTTCTCATATTGAAGCATGTCCCTATGAAGTTTCTTGCACTTCCTGTCAAATGCTTTCTTGCAATTGTTTTCTGCATAATCATATTGTTTACGGTAAAGTTTCTCCCATTGGGGAAACAACATATCCTTAGTAATAGATTTATTCATACATTCAACCTCATGAAGCAATGTGCTAAGTTTCAAATCATTATAGGTTACAATAAACTCCATAAATTGTTTACCAAAGCCATTGAACATATCATTACAAATTTTAATGTTCTCAATGTTCATATCAACCCCTATGGGTTCTTTGAAAAATCGTAGCCCCATCGGGACTATGCCACTGTCTATACATTTACACAAGTATAGATTGTCCACTTGAAGTATCTTGATTTTGTTAAGTTTATTCCCGAAATTATAAATCATTTCCTTTAAGGTACTGAAATGTCCCTCATCATTTTTACACTTATTTTTCAATTTATCCGTACCACTAAATTCAAAGGGCATTTGCAAAAATTTATCAAAATTAAAAAAATCATGACTGTCGCTCACTCCCATAGGGGAGCGCTGAAACACAGTACCTTGATGTAGCTTGTTTGTAACTGAATACGTCTTCTCTGGTGCAACATATGTCCGTACTGGCGGTATATGCTTAGGTTTGGCCCCAGATATTAGGTAAATATCTTCCTCATGATTGCCAGAGACAGTGGAAAAATTAAGTATACTCTTTTGCCTTACAGTTTCTCCGTTGTCATCATTCCTCGGTGCACAGCCCAATGGAAATGGAAACGAAAACCGCCTCTGCCCATTCGGGATCTCCTCGTCGCTGACATTACCCATAGAGGAACATGATGACGCTACGGCATTGGTAGAGTTGGGTTGAACCAGAATTTTGTTTGAAACGGAAGGCGGAGTAAGAAGTTCCAACAAACGTGTAATTTCTCCCTTCAATATTGCCATCTCCGAATGAATTTGGTCAACTTCCTCTCTAGAAATGGAAGTTTACTTATTTTCATTGTCATATATTCTTAAACATTTTATGTTTTTTATTATATGTATCTAATGTGTTTAGTTTACCAGTTTATATTAGAGTTTAAATAGGTAATTGAATTTTTAATTGTAATATTTTTCATTCCATCTTTTAATATAATATTTTTAACATGGATAACATTTTATTTAGATATGGTTATGTTTGATACTAAGTTGATTGTATAGAGCTTAGTAATGGAAAGGATACTGGTTAGATTTGGGTTATAACATCTGTCAATGACAGTATTTTACTGTGATTATTTCTCATACACATCTTTATAATTACATAGAAATGGTTAGGAAAACAATACAGGTGCTAGTCTTCAGTACTAGGTACCTTAGTGTTTTGTACAAATAAGTGTGAGAAAGGTTTTATTAATCAATTCAGTGTCAATTGGGTAGTTTATTGAATGATTGATGTAAAAGGTGGGCTTTTTATGTATATAAGAGAGTGTGATTTAGTTTATTATGTTCTGATAAAGTATTTGTACATAGATGAAAGCGCTTAACCCACGTTGTCCAAATAAAGAGTATTGAATAGTGCCTGAATCCTGCTTTCCTTGGAAATACTGTTGCTATTTTGGTTGTGATTCGTTGGATTCCAGGGTTAACTTCATTTTCATATTCTACATGCACATTTATTCTGAGGGATATAGATAAGTGCACATACAAGACAGATACAGTGCAGGTATTATATGCATGCATATCTAGTGTGTCACATGTACATTCTTAAAAAGATGTGATATCTGGCACACTGTGTAGGTACAATTTTTCCTGTTCTCAAGCTTAGTAAATTATCAGCTCCGACTAAGACTGTTAGTTGGATCATCAACAATTTATCTATGCACTTCACACAATCAAAGCTACCCACTAAATCATCCATTATTTTCGTAGACTGCTAAAATATAAGTTTACACCTTGCCATTCAGCACAAAATATCAACAAATACATTTTTTTCATATTCTAGATGCCTTTTATATGCAGGCAATTCGACAAAATGTTTCAGTTCTTAAATGTAATTAAAACAAATCAAGACACAGTAGATTTATAAAGACTTTTCAGAGAAGAAATACCCATAAATCAGTACTGCTTCTTGAAAATATTTATCTTTCATTAATGTCAGAAAGAGGCAAATAATTATTTTAAAACTTCTTAAACTAATGTGACGAACTTTAGAATAATTCTAAATTTAGACATCAAAATACTGCAAAGAAAAAGGTTGTTTAATATTAATATTTCTATACACAAAGTCCCACTTTATTTTTGTCCAAACTCTTAAAGGCTTAGGAAGGATTCAGAAAGGTCTGTGGTGCTCCAAAATGCTAACAGTGATGAGGCCATGTGTTCCATAGATTGGCAAAGCATGAGTCAAACAGAAATTGCACAATATCTATGACATACATAATGTACCATGGGGACAGTATGAATTGCTGTCAGTGTATACTGGAACACTTTGATATGCACATTCAGCTAGAATGATGCCAGTAGGAGTTTCGAGTTTTAATAGGGCAGGAAAAGGGTACTTCTTGTCACTTAAGCCTATAAACAACAAGGGGGGACACTGGATGGCAGAATAGTATAAGTTACGATAATGTATGTGACAAAGAAAGATACTGCCAGCACAGCTATCTGGAATTTTTTAAATAATTATATGTCATTTGTGAATAACAACATGACTTGTATAATGATGCTTGTATTACAACTGTATTAGAACTGTATGTCATGTGTATATTAAACTGGTCTGTACAGACGTGTGTTAGTGCTTGTGCTTATAATGTAACCACAGTGTGCCCTGCTGGAAAAGAACTGAAATGTACATGCACTATTGTAACTGTTTAACTGTAAATATTTTTGGAAATTGGAATACAGGAGGTTAACGTCTGAAAAATAGAAGAAATTAAATTACTTTATGGCTACGCAATAAAAGATGATCTCTTTCAGTTTTCAATAAGCTACAGAAACAGTTCACTCCGAAGACAATACAGAAGCATCTCAGCAGTCTCCAATTACTAGTTTTGAAATGTAAAGGAATGAGATTTTATTACTTCCAGCAGATCTGAGGTCTATGTATTTTCACAGGTAGATGCTAAATACTGCCAGATTCTGTCAGTGTGGGGTTCACCTAGGACAGAGTCAGATGACAAGAAATGATGTCATTCTGCAAGCTATCCCAGCAGTAATATTTGAGATACTAATTTGTGGACTCTCTTAGTGAGACAGTGCATTCTGTATTCCATCTTGGACCTGACAACATCAAAAACTAGAAGATCCATTCACCACATCTGCCTTGCTTTGATGAAGTAAGTTACTAGGGAATAGTACAATTCTCTTAGATATAGTCAGGAATATAGCAAAGCTTAGTTTACATATTTTTTTATTTATTTCAGACTGTCTTGGAATGTTGCTTCAAATATTTCCTGTGATTTTGAACTCTGATGTCACTGTGATTATATACAGTGGATTTTCTTGTTCTTTTCTTATTTATTATTAAACATAATTTAACCCTTTCATTGTGGCTGATCTGTCTAGAGATATTTAAGTTTTAAGAGTACTTGCACATTTATTTGGTGATACTGTATGGGCCAATCCCTTGTTAAGGACCTTAAAGTAGCTGATAAGGAGTTGGCTGGTGGCAGTTGCAACTACATTATAGTCTGGGCAAAAGGGGACATAGCTAGTAAATCTGTGCCAGCCTTTCCCGGGTGTGTGTGTGTGTGTGTGTGTGTGTGTGTGTGTGTGTGTGTGTGTGTGTGTGTGTGTGTAAATCAAACCTCAAAGAATGTGTGTGTCAGCTATTTGGGCAGGGACAGGAAGCAATGGTTGGACAGAGGGTGCTGGAGGTTTTGGCCTGGCCACTCAGCTAAAATCTCAACTTTATAGCTGTGCCAGTGGAGAGTCTTATTGGGGATCTGTAAAAAGAGGGAGAAACCAGCCCCAGACTGACTGTTCCAAGCCAACTCTTTCTTCCCTATCACATCTCCAACATTTGCAATCTACTCAAGGAAAAATTCTTTGGAGTCTGCTTGGGGTATAAAAATAACTATGCAAACACTTCCAAGCAAACATCTTAAACCTTCCGGACTTTGTTGTATACTTGGGAGCCATACATTGGTCCTCCCATTGCTTCTTTGTGAATTGCTTATCCAATCTTTTTTCCCAATCTTTTCTTACATCTGCCAATTGATTCCTATAGTTATTGTGCAATATTTCTTGTCCTAGTAACTATCCTTTTTTTATCAGCAGCATTTGTTCTAGATTCCACTAAAAACTCCACCAGTGCTGATCTTTTACTTAGAATCTTCCTATCCCTTTCTCTTTGCCTATACTCTGATATCAATCCTTGATAGTGAAGGCAATCCCTAGCCTGCAGTCCTATTATATTACCTGTCCCTCTCTAATTATTTGCTCCAAATACCTTGG
Source organism: Protopterus annectens (assembly GCF_019279795.1). Taxonomy (NCBI): domain Eukaryota; kingdom Metazoa; phylum Chordata; order Ceratodontiformes; family Protopteridae; genus Protopterus; species Protopterus annectens. The sequence goes on from NC_056743.1 coordinate 1,417,742,363, forward strand.
TTTCTCCAGTAAATCCAAGCCCCCTCTTGCCTGTTCTCTGTACCGTACCCCTAATTGTAGTCATCCCTATCAGCAGAATCTCCTTTCTCCATTCCAGTGTTCACTTTATTCTTGGAATACTTTCTGCTACTTTATGAATAAATATTCTATATGGTTATTATTACTCTCCTCAAGGATCTGTATCCAAAATCCAGGTCTTTCCTTATTTCTTTAGCTTCTCCATTTCATTATTATCTGTTTCCACTTTGAATTATAGATTTCTGCTTTTGCTATGCCTTAACTGGGTAGCTTTAAAATACCCCTTCAAATGTGGTCATCACAAACCACCTTGTTCTATTGGAAAGATCAACTCATCCCATTTGATTCTTGCCCTCTTCCCCTCCAACATAAAATCCTTCAACCCACAACTTGTCCTCAGGCTGATAAAAATATGTCTAACCTGTCTATACAACTAAACAAACTAAAAACATTTTCACTACTTGTGTCATGAAAGGAGATACTGCCAGCACAGCTATCTGGAATTTTGTAAATAACTGTATGTCATTTGTGTATATCAATATGATTTATATAGGATGCCTGTGTTACAACTGTATTTGTCATGGGTATATCAAACTGGTCTGTACAGACATGTGTGTTAAAAAGATATTTTATGACGTGCTTGCGCTTAAAATGTAACTACAGTGTGCCCTGCTGCAAGAGAACAGAAATGTACATACTGTTTAAACATATGTATTTTAAACAGTGGAAACTGGAATACAGGAGGTTAACTTCAGAAAAATAGCTGAAATTAAATTATTTTATAGGCTAGGCCAGAGACAATGCCTGTACTAGGGAGCTTCCTGTATGTTCTTCAGAGTTAACCAATTACTACTTCTGAAAATATGAAGGAATGCAATTGTTTTATGACTTCCAGCATCTACCAAAGATCTGAGGTCTATGTATTTTATTTTCACAGGTAGACACTAAATACTGCCAAAATTCCAGCGCGGGGGGGGGGGGGTTCACCTGGGATAGAGTCATAGGACAAGAAATTATGTCATTCAGCAAGCTATGTCAGCAATAATATTTGCAATATTAATTTGAGGAGTCTCTTAGTGAGACAGAGCATTCTGCATTCTGTCTTGGACCTGACAAGAACCATTCACCACAACAACTGCCTTGCTCTGATGAAGTAAGTTACTAGGGAATAGTATAATTCTCTTAGATATAGTGAGGAATACAGCAAAGCTTGGTTTAGATATTTTTCTTTGAGAATGTCCTGCAATGTTGTTTTAAATATTTCCTATGGTTATAAACTCTGATGTCACTATGACTATATACTGAATATTTTCTTTTTCTTTTACTATTTATTATTAAATATATTTAAACCTTTCACTGTGTCTGACTTGTCTAGAGATATTTAAGTTTTGAAAGTACCTGCATATTTATTTGGTGACACTGTGTGGGCCACTAATAGCCCAGCTCTTGGTCAAGCTACCATTTGTATTAATATTAATATTACACAGTAAGAGTAGACACCCTTTGCTCAGGGCCTTAAAGTAGATAAGGAGTTGGCTGTTGGCAGTGATAACTACCTTATAGTCTGGAAAAAAGGGTGTACAGCTAGTAAACCTGTGCCAGCCTTTCCCAGGCGGTGTGTGTGTGTGTGTGTGTGTGTGTGTGTGTGTGTGTGTGTGTGTGTGTGTGTGTGTGTGTGTGAGTGAGAGAGTAAATCAAACCTCAAGGGTGTGTGTCAGCTACATGGGCAGGGACACGAAGCACTGGTTGGACAGAGAGGGTCCTGAAGGTCTTGGCCACTCAGCTAAGATCTCAACTCTATAGCTGTGCCAGTGGGGAGTCTAATTAGGGATCTGGAGATAGAGGGAGAAACCGGCCCTGGACTGACTGTGGTCTCTGTGTGCTCTTAAGGGAAACTGCCCTCGATGAAGAGAGCTGCATCTGGAAATACTGTGTGTGAACCTGTTATCCTCCCAGTGTTCGGACCCCACTGGTGCCAGTGGTGAGGGTTGAGGCTCCTTGATTACTGGGTCCAATGGTGAGTTGTCACAGCTTGTGTCTTGTTACCCATATTCGTAAAACAGAGCTTCCAGTTTCTCAGTTTTCTATTACATTTTGTTTAGTCTCTTCACACATACCCTTAGCTGTCTTAACAGAATCTTTTTTAACCCACACTCCTAAGTACTTAAATTCATCATATCCCCATAAATATTTCTGAACCAATTTGTGTGTGGGTACATAGTTTATAGCTATTACCTTTGTTTTACTTTCATTAATTTTTCTATCCCAAAAAAAGCCATGAAACACATTTCAGAATGTTCCATTACAATGAATTATGTTGTATCTGATAAGACCAGAGAATGACATTATCTGCAAATAAAGCCAACCTTTCTTGATTACTACACCAATTATATCCTTGAATTTCTGAGTCCCTTATTTCCTTTGCCACTGGTCCTAAATAAAACACGAATAACAAAGGGAAAAGAGGGGACACTCACCTGGTTCCTCTGTTCAAACAGAACTTATCAGAAGGACCTCTCCCTCACTTTAAATTTCACCTCCGATCCCTCATATATCCTCATAATTAACCTTATTATTTTGTCAAGGAATGCAAAGGGTTCCATTGCTCTGTTTATAAAATCCCATCTTACTCTGTTGAATGCTTTCTCTGCATCAAGACCCACAAACAACAGCGGCATTTTCTTACATGCTGCACCCCTCCAGACATCACTGTTCTATTAATGTTGACAAATGTTTGCCTCCCCTCCGCAAAACCATTCCAATCCATAGCTATCAATCTTGGCATCACCTTTGCCATTCTTTTAGGCATTATAGAGAGAAAGACACTTCATAATCATGGTTTGGAATTGAAATATGCCAGTATGAAGCTGGATCTGATGAGTCGTTACCATCTTTTAAGTATTATAGCCACCACAGCCTTCTTGCAAGGTGTTGGTGCTTCTCCTTTTAAAGATATGGAAGGTTTTGTTTAACAGTATTTTATCAGTTTCTTCCCCCCAGCTTCCACTTTTCCACAGGAATACCATCTATTCCTGTAGACTTTCCTGTGGATTGGTTATACATCACCATTTGTATCTCACCTCCTCATGTCCAGACTGTTAGTACATGAGCCTCATCTACCTCTAACTTTGGCATATTTAATTCTTACATAAACATTTTCATTTGTACTTTTTCTTGATTTCCACATTTCTTTGCTTTAGACAGATTTTCATAAAATTTATGAAATATTCCTAAACCTCTAGAGGATCTCTGGTGATTTTCCTTGTTATAGGTTCCCCAAGTTTGGCAACAACCCTTTCTACTTTCTGTTGCCTCAGCCAATGTACTAAAGCTTTTGGGCTCTGGAGTTATCAAAAAAAAAAAAAAAAACAGTTGCTTAACAGCAATCTTTCTAAACTCATGCATATTATCAAGGTAGTCTCTGATTTTCTCTTCAGCGCTTTGTAGTTGCACCTCTTCTTATTCTCTGAGATTCTCCTATTCCGCAACACTTTAACCTTTGTCAGTCCCTCTAAATAATACTCATTACTTCTTAAACATCGCTCTCTTTTTCATTTATTTCTATACAATTCTTAAACTCCACTTTTTTTTTTATCCCACTCCCTAGCTATATATTTTCTGGAGAAATTTCTATCTTCCTTAATAACGCCCAAATAAATTTCAATTACTCATTCTTTAAATTCCTGTATAAACAGATAGGTAAGGAAGCACCAGTGTCTCATTTCCCTTCATTTTTGTTTTAGTTATTACTGGTGCATGATTTGAAATGTTATTGGATATGGATCAAAACTTTCAATTAAGTGCTCATCTGCCTGTGAAATATAAAACGACTGTCTAGCCTAGCCCAGTTTTCGCACCTTGGGGAATAAGTACATTCTCTCAGAGCTCCTACTATTGAATTCACATCTTTCTTCTCAAATATTTTCATAAATGTCTTAAAAAATCTACCCTTTCTTAAGTTTTCCCTTCTAAGCCCCCAGATACATTTTCACTGTTACAAATCAAATTCCAGTCCCTACATATAAGTAACATTCGCTACTGAAAGACGATTATTTCTTCAAGAATTTTCTTAAGCTCCACTGTAGCAGTTTTAGTTGGAATATAAATACATGCCAGTGTAATCCTTCTCCCTTGGCAGTAGCCCCGTGCTACTACAAATCTACCATTCTTATCTTTCTCTTTTTTATCACTTTTGGAACTCCTCTAGCAATTAATATAAGCAACCTCCTTTTTATCTGTTCCAAATATTCCATTGAATAACTATCCTGAAATCCTTTCTTTATCAAATTCACATGCATGGTGATTTCCAAATGTGTCATCTGAAGCACAGTTGTTTGCACTCAGCATTTTTAATATAGTTCACTACTATTTATCTTTTGTCCATACCTGTGAGACCATTTACATACAGAGATAATATGGAGAGCATTGCCATTATGATAAGTAGTTATTATTCGCACCTGTTATGTATAACAGATTTTTGTAAATGTCTAGTTTTAGCTTTTGTGTTGCATGCATACACAAATACTTGGCATGTTATTCTTTTATACATTTCTTTCTTGTATATCAATTTAAACCTATGAGCCCCTTTTAATGAAAACCAAAAAAAAAAAAACCACAAATACCCTCAATCTATTAACGTAATATAAACACATAGAACTATGTGAATCTTCAAATAATGAAGTTTAACCCTCCTGATAGGAACAATTGTCCCATAGTGACAGCTACACCCACAGGCTTTAATTAGCCTACAATTAAGGTTATCCATGCTAAGAAGCATGGTGCAGCCTGTGCTTCTACTTAACTCAAGTGCTGTCTGTTTTTGTCTTATCTTTACTCCTCTCCCATATGTAGAGAACAACTTGAAAACTTTCAGAAAACATTATCTTTTAGCCACTAACAGATAAAGTATTGTTTTTGTTGTCCTCATCAGCTTGGCTCCATAGAAACACGAGAACCAGATGCACAGCTGCTTCAGCTACAAGCTTCTTCTGTTACTCTGTGACAATTTATTTGCTGAAGAACAATTTTTCAGTACAGTCATTTTTTTTTATTTACTTGCTTTCACTTAAAGCTTGTTAGATCAAGCCAAGTACTTTCATCCAGTCATTTCCCTATGCAAAAATAAGAAAAAGCATATTAGTTTTACTTGTATCATCCTCCTTTGCCCAGGCTTTTTCATTTTACACTGTAGTGCCCACATTTCTTAAATGTGAACAAGAAAAAAGAAAGGAGGAAAAGCAAAAGGTATGAAACCTGTTTAATTTAGTATCCTTATTACACACAAAAATAACTGAAAAAGCACTACTGTGTAACATGCAGTATATGTCATGTTTCATAAAAAAATACTATTAAGATCAAAAACTGTTTTACTTACTGTTACCCTTTTCCTTAATAGTTCCCCATCTTTAGTGCTCTTCCAAACATTACTGACATGAAGCAGGGCATATGCTTTGGAGTCCCCTACAAGTTTACTTCATTCCCTCCAATACGTTTCCACTGTAGCTTCCAATGGGCAGAGCCTAAGCTATTTCGGACCATCAAATTATGAACATTTGCGTGAAATATGAGGGTACATCTTCAACTGTAGGGATGGCAAACTCTTCAGCACACACTATTTTTTTTAGAGTGGTAGTACTCTTTAGATTCTAGGTCTTAAACTGGAAACGTTTGTAATATTTTGTAAAGAACTGATAATCTTAGTAACCACTCAAGTTACACGCACTGTCAGCAGTTTTGTTCATCCAGTTAACAGCTTTCATATAAAGCTAAGCAGTTCTGTCTGTGCTAATTGGTTGTTGAAATATTTAGAAAAAACATGACATTTCTGACTATATAAATAAATATTACATGAATATTTAGTATCACTTTACCTGCATTACACAGAGATCAAATATCAAAATTGTATTTGCCACTATACATTCTTTAGGATAAAATATTTTAATATTCTTGGTTTTGGAATTATTAATGTAAATATGAAAAAGCAGTCTTTGACACCTAGAGACATCAGTAGGTACAACTGCAGACACACCAGGAGGCGTCACTCAGCTTTAATGAGTTAAAGTAAAAAAAGTCTAATATTTCCAGGTTTTCTTGTTCTGCCATATTTTACAAATGTGATGGAGGATAGTAACTCACAGAAATACTATCGCCTTATCCCATATTTATTCATTAACTTCCTAGTTGCTGGTTTTCCTCCTGTTGCTCTCCATCTCCCAACTCCAGTCACTGTTTCATTTCCAACATACTCCTGTGCTTACTTCAGTCTCTTCAAGCATTTTCCTTTGGAACACTGGAAAAGGTTTCACTAGCATATTCTCTCTATGAGTTTTATTATCAAAGTATAATAAGAATCCTATTCTGTTTGACAGCTCACATTTTGTTGGCTTAACTTTTGTAATTCCTCCGTAGCATGTTCTACATGAAAAAAATTACTTTGACCCTCTAAGAAAAAAATTCTGAAGACAGCTGGATACAGCAGCTTGAATCTCTCACCTGCTTTGACATTCTCTAATTGCTGGAATAAATTTATTCCTCTTCTGCCTGATGTTCATTGAGTAATCATTTTTCACAAACACTATTGTCTCCAGCTTTTAGTACTTTGTCTTTCTGCCACAGTTTTTGGCAGAATCAACTCTCTGTTGGTAGGATTGCACCTTTACTATTAGGCGTCTTGGATGCTTTCTCATGGCCAGATTTGGAGCATACACACAATGTGCCTTTTCAATTAACAACTCCAGCTGTGGAATGTCAGTCCAGTTGTTCTTTTTTGTGCTTTTATTCCCTTCCAATTTCTCTGGTACAGCAAATTTTCAGTATCTGCTCTGCCCTCTAATTCTAACATTTTTGAAACATCTCTTCTTGAGCAGTCTCGTACTCAGCCAGCCTTTTAAAGGAAGAATTAATTCTTAATGAAACCCTATCTTTGGGGAAAGTGAAATGAGGCTGACCCAGCATAACAGCTTGCAACTCAGATACTCTCCTTGCAGAGGTCAGTGCAATTAGTATTTTTTTTCCATGTTAAGAACTTGAAGTCAACCTGATCAACTGTTTCAAATGGAGTAAAAGTGAAATGTCTGATTAATAAACCTTGCCGGATAAGCAAGACAGGACAGAGGATAGTAACTCACAAATATATAACTACAGACATACTACCCCTGAACTGGTGCTGGTTCTTTTCTTGGCAACAACTAGAAAAAACATTTTCATTTACCAATATAGGATTTTCTAATAGCAAATGTTCTTGCCTTCTTTAATACCTGCTGCATATTCTCAGAAAAAAAAGATGTCCAAAACGTATTCTTTCATACAGACAATCAGTTGCAGTTGCTTGTGATTGGAATGTATCAAACACCCTTTGTCTTGTGTGATTAGATGTAGTCTGTGAGGAAGCTTGTGTAATTGCTGCTGTCATTTCCAAAAGAAGGGAGAACTACTGTTGCCTGAGCCAGAAGGGAGTTCTCACAATGATCCCAGAATCTTCAGAATGGCCCTGGATATTAGCAAAAAGGGTGGAAAAGTATATAGGAACACTCCCGTCCAAGGAAAAGGAAAAACAGTCTTCCAGGCCTCCTTGCATGCCAAATGCCATGAGTGGAGGCAAACAAATTTATCTGAGGTGTTCCATACAGTTTGATCAATTCTTGGAAGACCCCCCCCCCAATTCAAACTCCATTTCCAAGTGTCTGCTTTGGTCTTTCTCAGCTTATCTGCCACACATATTTGCACCGACAGCATGGCTAGTCTGCACAGAAAGTAAAAATCTGGTTTCCCCTTTCATGTTTATGTACCACATCACTGTAGTGTTAGTCTTTTAGAAGTCCCGGAAATCAGATAATTGAGTGAGTTGAAAGTGTTTAGAAGTGTCAACATTTATTTTATGATTATGTGTTTTAGTCCATCTTTACTGTTCCAAAGACCACAAATTTTTATCCCCACGAACACTGCTACTCAGGCAAAGTTCGAGTCATCTGTTGTGAAAATTGTACTGGAGCTGGAAGGGAGAATGGGAGACCTGGAGTCTGACAACAAATGGCATCTTCACCGAAATATTTCCTTTTTCACAAACCCCAAAAATGTAATTTGGAATGCTGATGTTGGGACAATACCAATTTCAGGTAACACTAGATCAGGAGTCTTACAAGAGGTATTGTAAGAATCGCAGAAGCCATGAGATCCAAAATCTTCCAGATCTAGATACAGATCTACTTTTTCCTACGGAAAAAAAGTGCTTTGAAATGAGGTGTCCAAGAAACAACTCAGGAAAACAATTCTGTGAGAAGGAGTCAGACAAGACTTTTGCATGTTCTCCTAGAGCCGCAGTCTATGTAGAAGACCCCTCACCAATGTGAGTGGTCCTTAACACTCTGACAGAAACTCCACAAAGATAAGAAAGTCATCTAACTAAGGGAAAATGTGAGTACCTTTCAGTCTGCAGTAGGCCATCACAGGAGCTAGACACTTTGTGAATGTCCTTGGGGACAAAAGGGCAAAGCAGAGAATAGATAACATGATGCAAACACAGAAAACCTTAAGAAACATCTGAAATCTGGATCAGTAGGCTTGAGTTGATATGCATCTTTTAAATCTAAGTTCACTTGAAAACTCAAACAAGGAATAAGGGGCAACAAGCTGTGAACTGAACTTTAGCAACAGCACAAAGAAGTTCATAAAGTAAATATCTGGAAATGGTCTCAAAGAATCTTCTTTCTCTGGCACCATAAATATTCTTGAATAAAATCCCTCTCCTAACTGAGGAGAAAGGACTGCTTCCATTACCCTGAGACAGCAAATAATAAATGATCGGAGGAAAAACAAAAAGTTTGGTCTGGCGGATAGTTGGGGGGGGGGGCGTGAAAAAGGACCGAGAGACTCCCACTGCCATCTGTAACCATGTTGTATTACTTTCAGAGCCCACCTGTCAACCTCTTGAATCAGCTTCTCTCTCTCGTCACACATTTTAAAGACCTCTGCAGCTGATGATCCAAAAGCTAAATCTCTATGCAAGGCAGCATTTACAATTTAATTTTGGAAATCTTTGGAAGGTTTTAAGAATACAATGAAGCAAGCATCCTCATAGTAGTTCCAGTAGCAGCAGCACTGGAAGTGGCATCAACAGAATCATTTCAAAACGTGTGTAGCCACCTCAAACACAGAGGCAATCAAATTTCATAAAGCAAATTTTGCCTTTGAAGAGGAAACAAATGGCCATATCATTCCATTTTCAAAGGAGGCAAACTAATACATGAGCTTGAGCTGAGAATTCTAAACAAAGTGTTGCAAAATACATTTTTTCCAAACCTATAAAATGTTTTCCCATTGTTGTCAGGAGAGGGATTAGAATTAACTAAATGTTTAGCAGTAGCTGGGTTCATTAAAGCCTCAGCTGCTGGGACTGATCTGGGATGAGTGAACACAAACTTAGAAAACTGAGGAACTTTACACAATCTATCTGCTTTCTTGGGGACAGCAGGCTGGCTGTCAGCGGTTACAGGCTATGATTAAAACATCCTCCAATGATGAAAGAACATGAGGAATTGGTTTAAGTTCTGGAAATTTCAGTTGTAATAAATCATAATACTTCTTCAGAGACTGTGAAAGACTATTACATTCCCAATGGAAAAGATTCATTCGCAAAACAGTTTCAGAGAAACACAATCCTTCAAAAGGGACTGGCTAAAGCCATGCTGTCTTCAGAATCTGAATCAAAAATCTGTGGAGACAAAATAGAATCTGTCCCTTCACAATTAGTTTATGGTTCAAAGTCTTTATCCTCTTCAGAGTATGAAGAATATCTTTCTTTTACCAAAACAGCTAAACTAGAAGAGTCAACAGCCAGAAATAAATCCTGTACAAAGCCCAAAAATGCATTCCTACCCAAAGTAGCTGAGACAATAGAAGAAATAAGTTTAAAATGCTTGCTTCTTTTTTACAAGAATTTCTGAAGAATCAGACCCACATCTCTTAGGCAAAACCTCTCTAGGGATAGGCATAACATTTTGGCAAGTGTCATTCCCTGACCCTTATCACAGGACGACAACAGTGGCTCTCCCTTGCCTAACAAAGGCATTCCAACAGCCACAAAGGGTGTATCTAACTAAACTCAGGTATGTGATGGCCATATGGACCAACCCAGAAGGAGCCAGGAAAAAAAAAGAGGAATAGTCTGAGGAACCAGAAAGGGTCACAGTAAAGTCACCCAGAGACACTTTAGTAGCCTGCTGTGGAGATAAAAAGGCTGTTTAGTAATTTTCTTGATTTTGTGGCTGGAAGAAGAAAGAACTGAGGAACTTGTAGGTTGGCCCATGATTAAGTCAAAAAAGATGACCAGTTCCTGGGAAATCCTGGCAGCAGGTCTGAAAACAGGTAACTAGCAAAGATTTTCTCTATAAGAACACAGTACAAACCACTTACCTGAGCCACCAAAAGTAAAATAACAAAAATTTTACCATAGAAAAAACTAGTTTTAACAACTTCTTGTCACAAAAGTAAAAAAGTGACACTTCAATTTAAAAGTACTTCAAAGTCACATTACAGTCAATAAAACACTGCTTTCATATATTTAAAAATAAACATCTTACAGGAAATAGTACAATTTGTCAGAAAAAGTAAATTGAAAGTTTTTTTTCCCCTCGGAGGTAACTTATTTGCCAAGCAATGGAGCAGCTTTCGCCAACCGTTGATGCTCAAAAGCCCACAACAGGAGTGCTCTTCAGTGGCAGGAAAGTGCTGAAAGCCTTCGCTCCCAAACCTGACATTACAGTCAGCTCAGCTTGAGCATAATTGTTTGGGCTTGTGAAAGGTGCACTAAAGCTCTGAAAGCTGGCCAGTTGTTATATCCTGGCAGGATATAACCCATATAGCCAAGGTTATTACAGCAATGATCCATATGATAAGCACCTTACAGAAACCTTGTGTGTAGCAACTGCTGTAAAGCTCTTACTCTACTGGTCCACAACAAAGACTATTAATATGATATCCTGTGGGATGTGCAAAGAGTCTAATGCTCATAAATGTGCCTCACTTCATAGGCTAGCATAATTACCAGCCCACCGTCCACCCCCAAAACTTAGGTCAACAACTAAGTGTCATGCTGCAGTTGGCCTTTGCAGATTCATGACTCCAAATGAAGGGATATTTGCACATAACTCTAATAAGTCAAGTAGGCACCCTGTGTAGTACCCATTAGAAAAATACAAGACCTACAGAATGTGTACTATGCAATACTAACTTAATACTCGTTTATTTATTTTCAGTTTGATGACTGGGAAATCAACACCTTATTTTCTCCATCTGCTTTGTCAATTGTGGGGATCTCAGCTGAAGAACACTGGCATATTTATTTCTGCTATGTTCAGGATGTATATCATACGATTGTTAAGTATATGTTCTAGATGCACACACAGCTATCATTTTGTGACGGATACATTTCAGGATGTCTTTCAGAAAGGAGCCAAATGCATATGCATACAAACGATGATGTGCATACTTGGGACATACCATGAGGGTGGGGGTGAAATGTAATGTACTACTTTTATATGGACAGATATAAGCTGCTGACACAGTGAAGCCTCTGTGATACAATACAGTTATTTACTAAATCACACAGAAACACACCAAGGGTAAAAAAAACAAAATGGTTCATACAACTGAGATCTCGCACCAGAGCTGATGCATGTAAAACATTTCAGCACTAGCAATTTCAGGGAGATAGGATCTGAGAAGTAGCATTTATAAAGCACCAATTCATTGAACAGCAGATCTACCACCTGAAACTCACCTTGTCCAGTATGACATATGCCTGCAATGTGTGCCAAGCCTCTGAATTTTTTCCTTACTCTCAATATAGTAACACTGACATAATGTTGCTTTGTAAACAGATATTTCACTACAGTAAGTCGGTCATAGTAGCTCGATTTGAATCCATGAATATGTATTTGTTTCTTCAAATGGGCCAAATATGAAGCAGATATATTTTTTATACTTCTCCCTAACTGACCTTAGTTCTCAGGCGGTTTCCTTGGTTAACACTTGCATACTCTCTGAATCCCCCACCTGTTCCTTAGCATGTTATCCCTGACATGACCTTATCACCAAGTGTGCCCCACGATTATAAAGAAGGCTGGTATTCAAATACACATTTGCAGAGCCACAGGAGCAAGGGAGGGGGAACTTTATGACACAGCACCTGCAGCCATCTTATATAAACAGTCAGAATCTCCAGCTTAGGAAGTGGGTGAGAAATGACGCTGCAACTTCCTGCCATTCTGTCACTCCCCCACATAAGCTACCAGCAAGGTTCCTGGTTCCTACCAGAGGTTGCACAGACAGTAGTTTCCTGGAAACCTCTCCCCAGTGGGATAGGACAGATGGCTACCATCCACTTCATCCTATACTCACTGTCAATTTTAGTAGTGATGTAAGCTCACAAACTTTAGATGCAGGCAGCACAGACAGAGAAACCCAGGTTTTGTGCCATCAGATGATGCAAATCTATTTTTCCTATATTTTTAACAAATTCTGAATAATGTAAAAAAAAAAAAAAAAACAGATATCAGGCTTGTATTAGCACTGCTTGTTTCCAACTACCAACAAGAGGGATTACATTTACAATAGCACAAATCTTCCTTTCTATCCCGGAAAGAAAAACAAACACCATTCTCCATTTGCTGTTTTTTTCCACCTTCAAACACAGTAAGTTCCTTGAAGTAATAATAAAAGTTCTACCCACAAAATAACAAGCAATACTTTGAATAAATTGAACAGGTAGGATTCATTGGCTGGACACAGCTATTTGTACTAAAAAGACAGGCTAGAAATGATGTGCTAATTGTGGTAAGAGACAGGCTTCAGAAGGCAGTGGGAGATATCATCAGAATTAGTGAGACTTGCAGCAATCAGACTCCCATGTAATGATAGGCAGCATTCATAATCTCAGCATATGCCCCACACCAGGGTTGTGATAGGCAGGAAAAATGTGCATTCAGACAGCAGTTGCAGGACCTACTAGATAAAGCAGGACAACATGAATTGGTGTTGATAATGGGTGACTTGAATGCACATATCGGGACAGACAGGACAGGACATGAGGACTGCCTGGGTCCACATTGGTGGGGCAACAGGAATAAAGGATGAGAGGCCATTCTAGATTTCTGTCTATAGCAGCATGGTTCAGAAAGAGAGGCAGTCACAATATCACATACAAGAGTGGCCAACATGCAACTCAGGTAGACTTCTTCCTAGTAAGGAAAAGGCACAGGGGAAAAAATCAAGTATTGCAAAATCATCCTCAGTGAAACAGTCAGCCTGCAGCAAAAACCACTGGTTGCCACAATCAGCTGCAAGCAGTGGTCAAAGAAGGCTCTAAGGTCAACAGAGACCAGACTGAAGACCTGGACGTTGACTGGAGAGAAAATACAATAGTTCAAGGAATTACTTAGGGTCTAATACCCCAAGAAGAGAAGGAAATAGGTGGAGTTCAAGTAGAATAACAGCACCTCAAAACAGCATGTGTATGAGGACTACAGAACAGACATTTGGCCGAGTCAGGTATAGAAATAAGGTAGATAAGGAAAGCTGGTGGTAGGATACAGAAGTCCAGGAAGTCATCAACAGAAAGGAATGCAGAAAAAGTGGGAGATAGAAAAGACCAATCAGGCTAGGAAGGAATACTGGTTGGCTAACAAAGAAGCTAAGAAAGTAGTTGCAATGGCAAGGAATAGGGCATCAGAGGCACTCTACCAACTTCTGAAAAGTGACTCAATAGGTGACACAAAGAAACTAGATCAGGTTGCAATGTAAAGACACCCTTCATAAGGGATGCCAGCAATAACCTGCTCACCAGTCCACAGGACAAAGACAGATGAAATGAACATTTCCAGCAGCTTCTGAATGAAAAAAACCCCACAGAAGTTGTACTTCCCCAGAAACAGCCTACAATGAAAGAAGAGGAGCCTACCCTAGAAGAAGTAAGAATAGCACTAAAAGTGCTGGGTGGGTTAGGGGAGAAATTGCTCACAAGGGTACTTGTAGCAGTGTGGAGAGAAAGGCATATCCCAGATGACTGGAGAATAAGCATGCTTGTGCCAGTGTACAAGAACAAAGGGGACATCCACAACTGTAGGCAGTACAGAGGAATCATTCACATTGCATGAAAGTTCTAGAGATGGTGATTGATAAATGGATATGCAGAGTAGTAGAATGAAATATGGGAAATGAACATTTTGGGTTCAGATTAGGATGCAGCACAACTGATCTGATGTTTGCAATGAGACAGATAGTTGAGAAGGAGCAAGAGATGAGGAATGAGTCCAACTGGGCATTCCTAGACTTGGAGAAAGCATATAACAAGGTCCCAAGAAAGCCCATCTGGGCAGTACTGCGATAGTTCGAAGTCCCAGAAACACTGGTGGTAGTATGTACAAGGACCCAATGACAAGTACAAACAGTGTTCCACTCCCACTTGGAACCATTCTGTGAGGCTAGTGTATACAAGGGTTCAGCTCTCAGCCACTGCTGTTTGTACTGGTGATGGACTACCTTAGCAAACAGGTTGGCGGGGACAGATCAAAGTTGCTGTATGCAGATGATGTGGCAATACAAGGCAGACTCAGAGCATGAACTCAAGCAAAGTATAGGAGGCACATGGGATGAAACCAAGCACAGATAAGACAGGGGTAATGGCAGCAAATTGGGAAAATCAGAAGAAGCTGAGAATTGAGATAGAAGGGAATCAGAAGATGCTGAGATGATGTGCTAATTGTGGTAAGAGACAGGCTTCAGAAGGCAGTGGGAGATATCATCAGAATTAGTGAGACTTGCAGCAATCAGACTCCCATGTAATGATAGGCAGCATTCATAATCTCAGCATATGCCCCACACCAGGGTTGTGATAGGCAGGAAAAATGTGCATTCAGACAGCAGTTGCAGGACCTACTAGATAAAGCAGGACAACATGAATTGGTGTTGATAATGGGTGACTTGAATGCACATATCGGGACAGACAGGACAGGACATGAGGACTGCCTGGGTCCACATTGGTGGGGCAACAGGAATAAAGGATGAGAGGCCATTCTAGATTTCTGTCTATAGCAGCATGGTTCAGAAAGAGAGGCAGTCACAATATCACATACAAGAGTGGCCAACATGCAACTCAGGTAGACTTCTTCCTAGTAAGGAAAAGGCACAGGGGAAAAAATCAAGTATTGCAAAATCATCCTCAGTGAAACAGTCAGCCTGCAGCAAAAACCACTGGTTGCCACAATCAGCTGCAAGCAGTGGTCAAAGAAGGCTCTAAGGTCAACAGAGACCAGACTGAAGACCTGGACGTTGACTGGAGAGAAAATACAATAGTTCAAGGAATTACTTAGGGGTCTAATACCCCAAGAAGAGAAGGAAATAGGTGGAGTTCAAGTAGAATAACAGCACCTCAAAACAGCATGTGTATGAGGACTACAGAACAGACATTTGGCCGAGTCAGGTATAGAAATAAGGTAGATAAGGAAAGCTGGTGGTAGGATACAGAAGTCCAGGAAGTCATCAACAGAAAGGAATGCAGAAAAAAGTGGGAGATAGAAAAGACCAATCAGGCTAGGAAGGAATACTGGTTGGCTAACAAAGAAGCTAAGAAAGTAGTTGCAATGGCAAGGAATAGGGCATCAGAGGCACTCTACCAACTTCTGAAAAGTGACTCAATAGGTGACACAAAGAAACTAGATCAGGTTGCAATGTAAAGACACCCTTCATAAGGGATGCCAGCAATAACCTGCTCACCAGTCCACAGGACAAAGACAGATGAAATGAACATTTCCAGCAGCTTCTGAATGAAAAAAACCCCACAGAAGTTGTACTTCCCCAGAAACAGCCTACAATGAAAGAAGAGGAGCCTACCCTAGAAGAAGTAAGAATAGCACTAAAAGTGCTGGGTGGGTTAGGGGAGAAATTGCTCACAAGGGTACTTGTAGCAGTGTGGAGAGAAAGGCATATCCCAGATGACTGGAGAATAAGCATGCTTGTGCCAGTGTACAAGAACAAAGGGGACATCCACAACTGTAGGCAGTACAGAGGAATCATTCACATTGCATGAAAGTTCTAGAGATGGTGATTGATAAATGGATATGCAGAGTAGTAGAATGAAATATGGGAAATGAACATTTTGGGTTCAGATTAGGATGCAGCACAACTGATCTGATGTTTGCAATGAGACAGATAGTTGAGAAGGAGCAAGAGATGAGGAATGAGTCCAACTGGGCATTCCTAGACTTGGAGAAAGCATATAACAAGGTCCCAAGAAAGCCCATCTGGGCAGTACTGCGATAGTTCGAAGTCCCAGAAACACTGGTGGTAGTATGTACAAGGACCCAATGACAAGTACAAACAGTGTTCCACTCCCACTTGGAACCATTCTGTGAGGCTAGTGTATACAAGGGTTCAGCTCTCAGCCACTGCTGTTTGTACTGGTGATGGACTACCTTAGCAAACAGGTTGGCGGGGACAGATCAAAGTTGCTGTATGCAGATGATGTGGCAATACAAGGCAGACTCAGAGCATGAACTCAAGCAAAGTATAGGAGGCACATGGGATGAAACCAAGCACAGATAAGACAGGGGTAATGGCAGCAAATTGGGAAAATCAGAAGAAGCTGAGAATTGAGATAGAAGGGAATCAGAAGATGCTGAGAACGGAGATAGAAGGGAAGATAGTGGAACACGTAAATAGCTTCAAGTATCTGGGAGGAGTGGTTGAGGACAAGGGAAGTCTGAATGAATAGGTCTGAATGAATAGGTCAAACTGGCATAGTGTCAAGTGTAGTCTAAGACAGAAGAAATCCAAAAGAAGCTGAAAAGTAAAGTGTACAAGACAGTGGTGTGACCAGTACTACTGTATGGTACAGAAACCTGGGCAGTAAAGGCAGAGCAGATGAAGAAGCTAGAGGTGATGGAAATTAAGTGCCTGAGAATGGTGGTAGGATGCACTCTGTGGGACAGACGAAAAAAATGAGAACATAACAGGAGAAGCCAAAGTAGCTCCAATTGCAGAAAAGATCAAAAAGAACCAATTACCGTGGTTTGGACATGTGCAGAAAAGCAGAAGACAATCTGGTGAAGAAGATTTGGGACAGACAGGAAGAAAGTAAGAGGAAATGAGGATGTCCAGCAAAGAGGTGGATGGATTGTGTGAAGGAAGATCCATGACAGTCAGGCATGAGTGTCGAAGAAAGCAGAAGTGTGGCATTGAATCAAAACAGATGGTGACAGTTAACACGATTCCCCAACTCTATGTGGAAAAATGGGAAAAAGAGGGCAGATGATGATGACAGGAGCAAACTATGGAAACCACTCCATCTACCATCCACCTGGCAGTGGAGGGCATTCCTTGACTTCCTTATTTCCTTAGTGTTTACACTCTCTAGGGGTGGCAAATATTACAAGACTTGAACATCGCAGTAAACAAGGAGTCAGTGGTATTTGTAAAAGATTACATATGCATTATGTGGCCATTCAGGTTTAGTCAGGTTATTACCTCTGCTACACAAAATAGGGGCATCTCTGGAACTGGTTTTAGAGCTTGATGTGATGACATGACTTTGCGGTGGAACTATCACATGGTTAGACCACATCATTCAGTTCATGGACAGTCATTCCTACCTAGAACCCTCCTGACTTGGATCTTGCTCAATGTTGGAATCTTGGTCCAATCAGTCTGGACACACTGAACTCTATTTTGCTTAACCTACAATGCAACTGTAGTGCCACCCATCCAGATGTGATGGTGTGCCTCTACAATTAGGGTGTTCTCTTTTTCTAAAACATGGGTCCCAAGCTGTGTACAGCCTATTCTTGTCCTGAGAAATCTCAGTGTTATCAAATCAACCAGCTACACTCCTCTAGATGGTGGAAAGGGTGTACAGTCTAACCTGTCTCATGATCTGGAAGGTTTTATCAAGTGAGGAGTATGAATGAGATGCTCTGTATTTTACCACCAAGCTCACCCTGATTCAATCAGGAAACCTACAAAGCACTCCGTGACATGACACGATGAACTTGTCCTTGGATTAGTACAAGTTTTCCTTATGCAATTATATTGATTTTATCTGTTTTTTCAACAATGTGCTTGCTACCTGTGGTCTGAATCATTGCCCAAGTAGGCTAGTTCAATGGTCTGGAGCAGCAAGGTACTAGGTCCATTTTTATACCACAGCAACCTTGCCTCCATCAAAGAGGAGTGCTTCGGGAGTCTTTTCTACTCAGTTAAAAGGAAGCCTTGATTAGTCCAGACCATAAAAAGGTAGGGTTAAAACTAGAACAACCTAGACAGTCATTTATCTATTACTGACTTATCTCAAACTTCCTCATTGTAGGCAAGGTTCTTAGAAAAATGTGTACCTACAAATGGAATTATGCTTGACAGATCCACAATGACCCTGTTCACTTGCTTTTTGGGCAAGATAAAGTACTGAGTAGGTCCTTACTAAGGTTGGCCACATGCATGCATATAACATGGTTGACCATTCTATATTGCTACACTGAAGGGAGTACTACTGTGGCATCATAAATACTATCTTAAATTGTACTACCTTCTGCCTCTCAATGCAGACAGTAGTCTTAGGGGTTAATTTCTCTACTTTTTTACTCTATTTGCCATAGTGTTCCACAGGGTTCTGTTCTCAGTCTGCTACTCTTCACTAGAGATATGTGTCTGTGGGGAGACATTATTCAAAAGACAGGTTCGCATTATCACCGCCATGTTGATGGGACATAGCTATAACTCTCCTTTCTTTATTCAAGAGTTTGTCAGCTGTTAACTGCTTCGCCATAGACTAGAATTGCATTTGCACATGGATGTCAGATGATCAGGTAAACACCTCCAAGATAGTTGGTAATGTCATTGACACCACTCCTGGAGATTTCTTTAACACTAGTTTTGTCTCCCAGTGTCAAATACAATAGAGACAAACTGCAGTTTGTATCAAAGGTGCACAGTTCTGGGCAGTCTCCAATGATGATGATCTGAAAAAAACCACCAGATTTCAGCCGCTGTCAAATCCTCCTTTTTCCATATTAAGAACATGACTTTATACATCTATAGGACTTCATTACTGTGATGCATGCCATCGTATCATCTCATTTACAGAGTACTAGAATGTTCTATATCTAGGGCTCCCAAAATTCAGAGTTTGGTCACCTGTAGCTAATGCATAATTCTGCAGCCCAGCTTGTTACAGTAGTTTTTAAATACAAACACACCATGTCAAATCTATAGGGAGTCCACTGACTTCCATTCAGTAAATGTATCCTCTGCAAAGTTCTAATTCTTGTTTACTTACCCTACAAGGCCTGGGATCCCCTATTCTCCAGATTAGTCAACCTGGTACAGGCTGCCTGGCCTCTGCATCCTGTTTCCTAGGTATTGCTAGTGGTGCCAGTGGTATGGCTTAAAATATCTGGTGTCCAGGCATTTGTTCACTAGGGTCTGCATCTCTGGAACTAAAGAGGGGGTTCACTCACTAAAAAGCATAGCCATTTCATTTAGCTTATGGTTGATCTGTTTGGTTGTTTTTTTATATGGCTTGTAAACTAATGTTTGCAAACTACATATTATTTCAGTTTTTTTTTTTTTTTTTTTTTTTTTGCTATCCTTTATTATCTGCATTTATTTTTGTAGCAGGCCCAAATTCTTAAATAAACCTGAAGGTGAAGTTGAAACATTTGGTCAAATGAAATTGTTCTTCCCCACCCATATCTCCACGCAGGAAGCTTCACTATCCTCCATTCCTTCTTTGCTTGATTCTGCTTCATCATAATGAGGAAAAAGGAATCCCCCCTTCTGTAACCACAAGGTTTTTCAATAAACTGTGTGTTTTCACTTTGGTGGTTATCACATTATCTTTATATCACCCTTCCTTTATATCATATATCACCCTTCCTTTATATCACCCACTGTTTCTACAAGTTTCTCCCCTCATACTTTTTCAACTACAAAAAAGGTTTTACGCTTAGATTCTTGTGTTATAAATATAAAACCTACTAATGATATATTTGTACAATTTACTTTTGTAATTAAATAATGAAATAAAGTGCATTTAATTCAAGGGAAAATAAAACATTTTCAGCTACCATTTGATAAGGTGCTGTTTAACTACAGCAGAGTTCACAGAAATTAAGACAGTTTATCCTGCAGGCAGGAGTTTCTTGATGTGCAGCTAAATACAACAGGGAGAAAGGCACAGAAGGGTGTACTCAGATCTGTCACCATGTCATGTCAAAACACACTTTCCAAGCCTGAGGCAAGTTTTTATCACTAGTCAAGGCAATGGTTGTCCCTAGGGGGAAAAACTGAGTAAACACCAGCTGAGCTACTACCCCCATACACAGGTTTCAAAATGCAACCAATAGTACTGTAGAAGCTGGACAAAGATTCTGTTTACACAAAAATAGAGCAGTTCCTCAAAATCATGTCTGAGTTCATCAGTGCATTTATTTTCATCACCTGCCTTTTTCTGGCTTTCAGCACTCTGAAAAAGGTAAAGGTAATGTACTGCAAGTTTTGTATCCTTTGTTAATACACTTAATAAATCTAAGCAAGCCATTAAACCAAATCATAAACCTTACTTCATATAAAGCATTTGTTCATCTGGTTAAATGTGCCAGTCCCCTGAATGCTGATTTCACTCAAGATACTCCCATTAAGCCAAATAAAATAAAATGTATTAACAAGAACAGCAGAACTAAATGTTATGCTAACCTTACACAATCATATATAAGAATATAATAAAAACAATACAAGACAAGTCATGCAGTATGTAGATCAAAAAATTAAATGGAGCACAAACACAAAAAATACCATTATGACTGATTTCACTTAACTCAGGTTCACTTTCTTTTGGATTGTGGCATATAGGCAGCTTTGCCTTGTGGATCTCAACTACAAAGATTTACAATATTTTTGTTTTACTAAAAATACTGCATTTATTTCCAACAAAACCACTACTTTTCACAAGTAAACACTTCCAATTCACTGACAAACAGTAAGTAAATGTCTCTCAATTTCCTATCACATACACAGTTACCTAATGCATTATTTTAGATACAACAATGCTATAAACACAATGTGTAGTTACAGCTGGTAGCAGAGCAAGTAGCAGACATGCCTTTGATGTTGGAAAATAAGGTTTTGGGTTCTACTCTGACCCCAAGTGTTTTGATTCATTTTGCCAGTATTAAAGTGTACTGCATCACAGAAGAGGGTAAACTGTAATCCTATCTGCCTGAATTGGTGGTAATTCAGGTGAATATGAAAACCACCATAGGTCTTACCTTACTTGCATATTAGAGCAGAGATCATTAAGCTTTATTTTCTTGATATGTCATACAGGATAAGATAATTTCTAAATGTCACTAATTTCTAAATGTCAATATTGATAACAGTCAACTCAAACCAAATTCAACTATGCAAGATAGAAATAACAGCAACAAACAGAAAAAAATGTTTACAAAGCAATGAAAACAGGAAAAAGGGGAATTTCCCCAATGTAACCAAAAGCAACAACAGCTTAGAAGAACAACCAGCTTTATTAACAATTTAATCCACGTTGAGCACTTTCTTCCCCCAAATTACAAGGGGCCTTGTAATTTGGGGGAAGAAAGCGCTCAACGTGGATTAAATTGTCAATAAAGCTGGTTGTTCTTCTAAGCTGTGGTTGCTTTTGGTTATATAGTTTTTGGACTTTGGCCTATTCGAATTTCCCCAATGTCCTGGACAAATTTTCAGTAGTCAGTACAGACACCAACTCAGGTCTACCCCAAAAGTTACGCCTAATAGGACTAAGCCAGTCAACAAAATGTACATAAATAAAACAAAGTAATGCAACCTAGAGCAAGGTAAAATAAAGAAAGAAAGGAAAAAAAAAATAATCACTGAATTATATTTTGAAACTGCAAATCTTAAAATTTTGACAAATGTTTTTTTTTTTCCAAGGCTGAGTATCAAGCTTGTCATCAAGGACTTGTTTCTCCCCCTTCCTGTATCACATTGTGGGTGAATCCATCCTTTCTCTGAAGATTAGCCATGTCAACAACCTGTTAATGCCCTTTGACCCATCTCCACTATGCTCTTCTGCATAGTTGTGCATGCTCACTCATGTCCCAAGTGTCAGCAGGAAATCTGAATAACTAACTTTGTAGGCATATAACAATGTGCCGACAACCATCCCCTGACCACTACTAAGGGATATGCCTTTGGTGAATGGCAACCCCCACCCCACATATACACATTCTTCTTTCAAATGCAAACAGCCAGGTATGGCTACATAAATCCAACTTTTCCTAATCCAGACCTCCAGACACAGATCCACTAAATGAACCCAGGCCATCAGCAAAACTAGGATTCTTTTAAATTACACAGTTTCCAATGTTTGCAAGACATATGCTTTGCATGTTTAGAGAAGCTACTACAGGTCAGTTAATGCTGAGAGAAATGCTAGGTAGCTTACCTACAATACTTGTCAGTTGTAACAGGTATTACAAACTCTCCTTTTACTGGCAAAACATCACAAGATTGATACATTATGCAATAATCAAAACCCAGCAGATCCCTTCATACGTCTTAAACACAAGGCAAATATCTGGACATTCTGCAAAATTCTGGATGGTTTTGATTTGTTCCAATTACAATTTGTGGTTTTCTGTCAAATCATTGAAGACTGCAGCCACTAAATGATAGACATGAGCATCAGACTTCATATTCTTCAGAAAATGCATACTAATGCAAACCCTATTATTCTAACACCTCCCTTCATTTATAAGAATAATATTTAAAATCTGTACCTGATTTTGACTCTTTGCTCCCCCCTCCATTATTTTTGGCTTTGTCCAGATTTCTTGAGTAAAGGGGTTGAGAGGTATGTGCCCGGTTGTTTTATTATATCACTCTTATTCACATTATTCCAAGTATGTCCATAAGTCAAAAACAAGACATTATTTGGTCAATAAGCTAGAATACAATGAAAAAGTTTGGCTCCAAAAACTATGAGTGACATCACCCAAATGTTCATCACATTTAAAATATAATCTAGCAGCAGTTGCTCCCTATGATACTGGGTATTTTACAAATCAGAGAATTCTGCATTCAGATATTGAAGCACAAAATTGTGACTATGTGCAAGTTACCAAAGCATATATTATGGCACCAAGTGGATGATTCACTGTTTATCTATGGTTGGGGGGGGGGGGGTCAAATATAGTTTTCTGCCATGGACAAAGTATGAATTACTACAAGATTGCCATATTATAACTGCAAGTATACAAAAAAAGTGACTTCTTTTTTTTTCTAAATAATGCCATCATATATTGGTACTTTTTAATTTTTACTCTCCTACTGATTATGTGTCTGGAGAAGACTGAAAGATGTACTGTGCACACACACCAGAGTACATGGCAACATAGAGTATATCAGTTTGGTGCATTTTTGCACTTTTTTTCCAATCCATTCCAACTGATGCATTGTACTTGATCCACCATTCTGCAAACTAGTGTGCCCTAGGAGTCCTCCTCAGTCCTTATGAGACTTTGACCCCTTCACTAGTGAAGCCATGTCAGCAAGGGTGCACTGCAAAGCAATAATAGCTGCTTCACAGAATCAATTGCGTTGTTGCTGAAGTTCGGTCACCCTGCTCTAACCTAACATGGTGACATGTTTGAGGCTAGACCTGTCATAAAGTGTGGCTACTGGGATGCCTCTGCTCTGGACCCAAGAGCAATGATACATCCAAACCCACCCAGAGGCTCTACCCTGCCCTCTGCCCATAGCTCTGATTGCTCAGCACTATAAAGGTGAATGCTCTTCCACCACTGAAGATTTCCCCAACCCCCCCCCCCCCCAGGATAGACATGCCCATTCTCTCTGCCAGTGCCATCAGACACTGGAGTCACTAATCAAGCTTGGGTAACAGGTCATAGTTAGGTCTTCACCCCTCTACTCCACCATGCTATCTTAATTTAGTGCAATGTTTGCTCAGCAAGTTACATTTTTAATATAACTTAATAATCCAACAGGGATATTTCTTTATATCATTTTAGAGGTTAAGGGTCCCCATTATTTTTTGTTTGGAAGCAAACTGTTCTGTAATCAGAGCAGTTATATTGGAGGAGTTACTAAACTAATTTGTGGAGGGAAGGCTTTACTGACAGCTGTGCCCGTTTCTAAATATTAGGCATGTACCCCTGTAAAAAGTTTTTGCCATATTATGAAACAAAGAACAGTAGTCTAAAGCATGTATTAAAATGCTTTGAGACTACATTGAACCTACCCTAATGTGAGAATATAAAACAGCTGTATTTAAATGCTGCATTACTTTTTTATTAATCTAATTTCTCTGCTAAGGTATTACTGTTCAATTTACTATGATCATGTGACAATTTTTTTGTTCTTACACTGTCCACAAAGCTAGGCTTATAGTCCACAGTACAACAGCATACTACAGAACTCCCCCTCCACACACACAAAAAAAAAAAAAAAAAAAAATCCAGTTTAAGATTACAACTATCAAAAAAATACCCCTTCTCAAAGTCTAAGTAGACAGCATAACTTATCTGAGATATGACCAAAACCTCACTTAAGCCCAACTCCACCAGTCAGAAGACAAAGCAGGATGTGTTTCAATCACTCAAGAGAACCACAGTAAACAGAAAAGGCAAAGCTGCGTTACTATTTATGTCCATTACTAATATATATATATATATATATATATATATATATATATATATATATACACACACACACACACACACACACACACACACACACACACACATACTACAGCAGCTATTTCATTGGATACCATTCCAAGCAGAGAAAGAAATTATTTTAATTGTACTCTTACCAAGTGGTAGGAAAACATGCCAGGCTACACCTACCACATGCCTTCTGTTCGCAGTCATTACTGGTTATATGCATAGCTATATTGTTTCCAAGACTCTCTTTTAGAGGACTTCAGTACATAACAAGCAACTTTGGAAGTGTGTTGATGTGAGGTTGTGCTGGCTGTGTTAGGGGAATAGGGTAGTGCATGTATAACATATGCCAGCCTACCTAGCTGGAGTTTTGTAAAAAAAAAAAAAAAATGTATGTTATTTGAATATCAAACTGATTTGTACAGATGTTTGTTTTAAAAATGTAAAAGTTGCTTGTGTTAAAAATGTATCAACAGTGGGTCCTGCTTAAAGAAAAGAAATGTACATGTATGTCAGACTGTACTGTTGCAACTGATTATATGTATATACTGTAACAGGGAATGCTGGAAGGGATGAGTTTAAGTTCAGCCTAGCTTACCTTAAGAAAAATAGCCTGAAATTAAATTACTTGGTTTGGGCCATAAAAAGATTTTTTTCACAGGTTTGAATGCAGGCAGAGATGTAATGTCCATTAAAAGCTGGGGCAGGGATCCTACTCTTTTGTCCTTAGTGGTGAACTAATTGCTACCCTGGGGTGCCAGAGAATGGCTTGTTGGTATGTGCAGGAAGGGGGGGAAACATTGGAATTGTTTTACAGTTTCCAAAAGCTGCAATATAACTTAGTTAAAGTTGCGTGTGTGTATTGTGACACATCAGTGCCAAATCCGGTCTCCGTTGCTGGTGAGAGGGTAGTGTGGGAACCACAAAGTCAGTCTCTATCATAGTCATACAAGGTATCTTGTTCCCAAAAGTATGCCTGAATGCAAAGTATGCCAGCACAGCTCTAACAGTAAGATCTACAGAACTTCTGGTGACTCTCAGCATGCTGTTCAGCTTCGTGAAATTTTCAGAGAAACTCACTAGGACAGTTATCTAGAAAACACCTTGACTTGGTTCCTATCTTCAAAGGCAAATCTGCTGGTACATCTTATAAATTTATAGATTCATAAGTATATATACTAGATTAATGATCACAATGGCCTTTAAGGCTAGCCATGCATCCTTTATGTATCTGACAAGTTTAGGATTTTTAAGATTTTTTAAGGGGTATATGTACAATATGGCTTGGGTGGTCAAGCATTTACAGGCTGTCTCTGTCTATAAAGGGCATAGGTGCCAGACCAGGGGTGAATTTACGATTCCTTGTCCAGTGGTCCAAGTTACTTTTGAATTAGGTTAAGGAAGAACTCTGCTTCACATAGATGGGAAGTCTGTTCCAGAGAAGGGGTATCTGTTCCTCCAAAAGATTATATTAAGTCACAAGCAAGGTTTAAGTTACTAGATCAGGTAATTCTTGTGTTATTTATTTTTTAGATATGCAGAAGGTCCATCAGAGCAAGATCCAAAGAGGTCTTGTATACCAGACATTACATCTCCCCTCAATTTTGACTAAAAAAAATACATTTTAATTCAACAGAAATAAAAAATAATTTTACTACAAAACGCATTCTTTCTGGACTAGAATCACACTAACAACATGTATTAATGAATTTTCTTATTATTTTATTCTGTAGAGAACTGCAGGTTACACATTTCTTTTTAGCTCATTGTTGCATTCTGCCGATTTACAATGCCAATTCTGGCCTGAATTCTACCCTAAACTTCAAATTATAACATCTATTGCTTCAAAGATATGTACAGTATATGAAATTTTCAGGATTTTATTTTGTTTTGCACAGCCTAACAGCTTTTAGGGGATGTATCAAGATAATCTTGAATATGTGTATGCCTGCCAGAACATGTAAAATATGTGCATTTTTCTAATGTGTACAGAATGACAGAAAATACACATTTTTGAAAAACAGAGTATTATTGTTGGTTATCGTTTTATAAAGCACACCTAAGATGTGATTCAGAATGAGTTTGTCATCCAGAAAAACTGACAAAATACACACATTTGTTGTAAATGGAATAGTAAAAATCTGATCACCCAAATAGCAATATGAAACTGCTGGTGGTTTGTTTGTTTGTGTCTTTCGGTTAGGGGTCGCCACAGCGGAACTCCGGTCCGTTAATGATTGGCAGTTGACTTTTACATACCGGCTTGCCAGGCCTGACGCACAACCTTCAATGAAGGTACGCCCATTCACGCATGTCTCCACGCAGAAGACGATCTAGCCGAGAATCGAACCAGACAGAGTCTTACTGTGAGACGACTACGCTACCGCAGCAACTGCTGATGGTACTTGGCAATAAAAGGACTGTTTCACTGCACAATGTGAAGTGTTTAGGAAATGTCTCTATATAATATATCATGATCCTCTATATAATATATCATGATCCTCTGCTCCAAAATGCATTTATGGTTGGTGGTTTCAGCTGTAAAGACACACACATCTTCATGTAATGCAGTGGGGGTGTCAAGTCCAGTGGGGGAAGAAATGTCTTAATTCCACAAAAATAAAAAATTTTTACTTCTTAGGTAATGACAACTCATTAAACAAGTACCACAGATCACTAATAATTTCTACATACTGAACAGATGTTAACAGTCCTGATGGAAACCACGTACAATGCAAACTGTCAGACTGCAGCAATGAACCCTATAAATATATGGATGCTATCCTTATCTGTAAAAGGCCATGTTCTAGTCCCCCTTTCAGATTTCATTAAGCTTTTAGTCAATAATAATAAGATGATCATTTACAAGAACACCACAACATCTAAATTGTATTCTACCTGTGGTGCTACACTGAATCTGACCCAACTCAGATTCACAATCCAGCATACTGACACTTGTCAGAAGAGGGCTTATACACCTCACTATATACAGCAACAAAATTTTGCCTCATCTGGTCAAATAAAACTTTTTGCTTATGGTATAATGAGGCCTTAGTATACATGTATTTGTGACATAAGTTTCACTCAGTGTTGCAAATACTGATTAAACAACCCCCACTACCACTCATAAACTGGGTGTCAAACTACAAAACAAACCCTCTTAACACACACATACAATCCCAGTGGAATGAGCTCCCTCCAACAGGGTACAACCCTTTGACTACAGTTACATATGTATAACGGCTACATTACTTTTGACAAATACTGCCCAATGAAACATTAATAATCATTTATAAAAGTGATCTTATAACTTCATTTTTGCTTTCATAAGTAACATGCTCCCCAAAATGCTATCATTCTCTGGACTTCTGATGTCTTATTGAGAAGAAAAGAAAAACATAATGGCTCCAGTAACATGTCAATTTGCTGCTGTTAGAGACATAAAAATGCCCATCCCAACAAGTCATATCAACTTTTTTACTTAATAGTGATCATGTAACAACCCTGCATTTTAACATACAGCATGCCTCCTCACTCCTATACTAAAGATATTCATTTTTTGTTTACACTTCTGATGTTGGATTGTGAGGAGAGTGAAAGACAGAATGACTTCAATAATTTATTTCAGCCTGTTTGTCTTGGACACATTATACACAAGCCCTCGACGTAAACTAGTCCTACTGATGACTGTACTGCAGGAATCATGTAACTGCCCCCAAAGCCAGCCACTATCAGTGCACATTTCTAATGTGTGATGATAAAGAATGTGAAAGGCATAGTTGTCACAGTAAGGAATTTCATCTTTTTATAAACGCTTACACTGCTTTCACACTAGCCAGATCACATGTGCCCTGAATTTTCATACGTACTCTTCTTCCTTACCCCCTTAAAAATAAAGCTCTTTGTGAGTATCCATTTAATATTAGATTATGATGAAACTGGAAATACAATCACAGTAATGTATTTTCACTTATACACTCACCCACCACCAAGCCACAATGACTGCTTTTCTATGACCAGCCAATAACTGCACGAGTCACCGAACAGACAACCACTTCTGGTGATCACCTGCATTCTGGGACTGTCAGAAGTGGTAAAAATAGTCACGGTGACATATTTTAAGCTGCTACAAAACAGTATCCTGTCCAAAAAAAAAAAAAAAATACAACATGTATTCTTTTGTTGGCATTGTCTGACCTTGTCATTGCCCACAGCTCCATCTAGCTTCCTGCCAGTAATTAAAAATTCCCTGCAAGAGAAAACAATCTCAGAAGATCTAAGCATCTGTAGCTCCTGCTAATCTCTAGTTGTATGACTACAGATCGCAGGGAAAACACTGATCAGATGACAGATGCTTACAGTACAAAGCAATAGGGCATAACAGTACACAGGCTGTTTTCCCATGTCTTCTTGCTATGCCCATGGGGTAAAGATGGCCCTTATTGTCACCACTCATGTAACCGACCATAATACAGCTACTTCTTCACAATCTCCGACTATCTACCCCCTTTATCGCCCTTTTACCTGGACCTCATCAATACTCCTTCATAAATTGTTACCATCGTCATTCTATAATTACTTTACTACCTTCTAGTCAATATCTATTTTCAGCTGATTCCATTTGCAAATAAACTACACTCTTATAAGCATGATATTGGTTATATTTTACTGTATTTGTCATTTCAGTGTCACATTTACTTTAACATACATAGAATAGTAAATTAATATGCATAGAATTGTAATGATGTGACAGTTAGTTTACTAATTTTTGATTAACTATCATATCATTACTAATCTATGTACGTATGTAAATCTTGTAAAACTGCCTTCTACTCGATCTGCAAAATGGAGCATTTCTCCTGCGGTCTCCACTGAAAATGAGACTTGTGCCCAATCGGACTTTCCAGGTAAACAAAAGCAATAAATAAATCATCCAAATAAACAGTGTGGCTTCTCACTTCTGGGTTAAATTTCCATTGACTAATAGGAAGCTGTATGTAATTATTTGACTAGTACAGTTACTGTACTAGCCAGATAATTATCTTGCAGATGTAAGAAAGTTATTTTTTAAAACTGTCTTCATACTGATTTTAAAATAAAAAAAATGTATAGCTAGATAGATATATACACACTAAAACTGAGACAACTCCACCTGTACTATCAGTAGAATTATGTGGGCTGTTATCTCAGTAACCAGTTAAGATGTTAACATAACTACATGAATAAATGACTTGCTGATGCTTATAATCTTATATGTTGAAAACAACAATTACAGATTCCCATCTAAAACAGAGGTAGTAACAACCACATAATTAGGCTTATGCATATAACTCAGATGGGGTCTATATTATATCCTCGAGGAGGTGTTCCATCTCATGCCTGTTCATCGTCCCTTAAAATGCAAACTGTCATAACAGACAAATGCCACATCAGAGCTTTCTTTCCCTGGGAAAGAAACGTTTGCCCTAAAAAGAACACATCACTACAAACATTACAAAGTGGGGGGCTTTGCCCCCACACTCCCATAACTAAATATACCAACTCCGAGATAGCAGTACAGTGGGGAAAATGGAAAACTAACAAGGATGGCCAAAAGACTTCTTTCCCAGGGAAATAAATCACTGATTTGGCCGTTCGCTGTTATGGCAGTTCATATTTTAAGGATAGATGAAAAGGCGTTTGATGGAACGCCTCTTCGAGAACATAATATAGACCCACTGAGATGCATTTCCAGTTTTGCAGTTTTTGTGTGGTCTCACTCTTCACAAACATTGGGAACATCCAGTGACATGAATAGCATAAAAGACTCCCAGGCTACAGAGTTTCCCCTAGTATCAGAAAATGGAGAAAGGGTCTTCTTCATCTCTTAAAATAACAAAGCAAGAGCTCTGGGCAGCAGGGGGGGGGGGGGGGGGGCAGCACCAACTACACAAACCTGTACAAAGGAAATGGAAAGAGATGGCAATCTAAGAAAACTAAGCTTTTATATATACATTTATAGCATCATTACAAACAAATGTAGAACACTAAATATACAAACAAGAAGAGTTCCTACAAGTCCATGAAGATGATGAACAAAATATTATTTATAAGGGAAACGTATCTCATGTTGAATGCAGGTTTAAAAAGCATTCAGACCAGGTTGAAAAAAATATATTTACTACAATGCAAAAAAATTACAAAACCCTAATCAATAAGGTCACAAATCCATTACAAAGCTTCTTACACATAAAAACAGAATAAAGACTGTGCCTAAATTGTATTTTAGCATGCTGGTATAGAAGTAAACAGTTAAATGTTAGGAATACAGAGAATGTATGCCTCAGTGGATGACATCTCTTCAAACTTTAACCTACAGCTAACTACACAGCCTGACCTGATCAGATTCTCATTCTTGGGGCCATAAATGAAAGACATGCACCACAGCTGGAGAGAGACTTATTCACAAAAGTCTGGTGAAATGTTTGACAATTACTGTTCCACTGCTCCTTTAAGGACAATTGTGTTTCAACAATTTTTTTCTAGTACAACTGCCAAGTAGGAATCATCAACCTGAATGAAAACTAAATGTAACAGCTGGATAAAGTAATTCCATTAGCCAATGACATATGCTAAAGACGGAGACCTTCCTCATAACCATAACATTTATACAAACTTATTCCCCCCTGCAAAGGGGGTTTGATAACCCATCAAAAAACACCAAGATGAAAAATAGCACATCGATCAACAACTTTTGCCATCTGTCATCCTAGACCTACTATTGCCATCTGTCATCCTAGACCTACTATCAAACTAACTAGTGGACTGTAAGCTGCTGTCAAGACATGCAACATGGCTTCAGATGTTTCTCACTGTGGCCACAGTTGTCTTCAATTCACATTTCTCCACTGTTACACTAATTAACCTACCTGTGATGAGCAATTATAGTGAGCAGTGAGATTTTTTCAGAACGCCAGGGCATATCTTTATGGTTGTACTACTAATTATCAACACATTCCAGCTGTCTCTCAGCCTAGTGACAGCAGCATCTGTCATGCTGCACCTCAGGGTATTTGTATTTTTATGCAACCTACATGCCCACTGTTTCATTTTTGTAAAGTACTTTCTCACTTGACAGGGCAACAAGTCTGGAGACATGGCATCCTGCTACACATAGGTCTGCACCTACCTGTGCAAGTAAAAAAGCACAATTATCCAGAAAAATTATACCAAGAAGAAATGCTTTCTATAGCTTATGTGATTTTTTAAGACAAATGCAATATGAACCTTAAAAAAATAGTAAGGACATAGCAGCCTTTCAAAAAAATTTTGGCTGGGACATGAATGATCCTAAGGTAATAACTCAAAATAAAAATAAAGTCTTTGTCTTACAAAAGAAACAGTTTGTAAGAGAATCTATTACTTCTGGAACATGCACATAAATCAAATTCTGTAAGATTCTAAGACAAAGATTATTCAAAACGGCAGATTACTTCAAATGTTTGCTGCAGACCAATTGTGGACCAATGCCTTCCTTAATGTTCTATGAAACTTGTTAATCTACTGACACATAACCTTTGTAAATCAACTTTCACATGTTTGATTTATTTTTGTTTTATAGCCTCACAATAAATTATTATTTTCCAAAGAAAGATTAAGGTCCTGATCCTAAGCCTACAAACACATTCAGTTCTGAAAAGTGCTTAAATGTATACATTGAAAGCTATTGAGCTAAGAGATACTTGCCTGGTGAAAGACAAAGAAAGCATGTACAATTAGCTACCATTTCATTCGCAGCCATTTTCTTTGCAAACGGTCTCCCATCTGCACTCACCCACCAACCCTCCTTCCACTACACATCAAGTGCTTGGATCAAAATCGGTATGATATTACATGCATTTTATCCACTTAATTCATTTCAATTTAAAACAAGTCTAAGTAAAAGTGAAACTGTACTGTCTACCAAGGTATTAACCCAGTCCTAGAGTTTACTTCTGAATTTCAAGAGTGCTTCATTAGCTTTTTGCATATACCACCTTTTTGTACTAGTGAAAGGCCTACGTTTAAAAGTAAAGGCTACAATAAATGCAAACATGTCCTTTCTTGTTGTAGTCATGGTGACAAAAGGGGATACCGTCAGCCCAGCTATCTGGAATTTTGTAAATAATTATATGTAATTTGTGAATATCAACAGGATTCATATAAGATACTTGTGTTACAAATGTATTAGAACTGTATGCCAGGTGTATATCAAACTGCTGGTATAGAAGTGTGTGTTGAAAAGGTTTTTGTAAAGTGCTTAAAATGTAACCACAGCATACCCTACTGGAATAGAACAGAAATGTACCTACACTAATGTAACTGTTTAGATGTATACATTTTAACAGTGGAAACTGGAATACAGAAGGCTAACATCAGAAAAATAGCTGAAATTAAATGACTTTATAGCCAGGCCATACAAATATGTTATATTTCAGTTTCAGTGCAGCAAGAAACACAATGTCTAAAACTAGGAAGCTTTCTCTATTGCCTTGGAAGTGTTTTATTGTTTTATGACTTCCACCATTTTCCAAAGATCTGAGGTCTATGTATTTTCACAGGTGGATGCTAAATTCTGCTAGCTTTCAGCAGTGGGGGTTGTAACCTGGGATACAGTCAGATAACAAGAAATGAGGTCATTCTGCAAGTTATACCAGAAGTAATATTTGAGATATTGATTTAAGAACTCTCTGAGAGAGGAAGAGCATTCTGTATTCAATCTTGGACCTGACAAGATCCATTCACCACACATCTGCCATGCTATGAATAAGTACATCTAGAGAACAGTACAATTCTCTTAGATACAGTCAAGAATATAGCAACACTTAGTTTATATGTTTTTCTTTATTTACTTGAGACTGTCCTGCAATGTTGTTTTAAATACTTCCTGTGATTTTGAACTCTGATGTCACTGTAATTGTGTATCAAGTATTTTCTTGTTCTTTTATTATTAAATATATTTTAAACATTTCATTCTGGCTGATCTGTGTAGAGATATTTAAGTTCTGAAAGTACTTGCATTTTTATTGGTGACACTGTGGGCCACTCCTAAAAGCCTTGCTCTTGGTCAAACTACCATTTGTACTAATAGTAACATTACACAGTAAGACTGGACACACTTTGTTAAAGGGCCTTAAAGTAGCTGATAAGGGTTATGGTGGCAGTGATAACTACCTTATAGTCTGGGCAGAAGGTGGCAGTGATAACTACCTTATAGTCTGGGCAGAAGGGAGTATAGCTAGTAAACCTGTGCCAGCTTTCCCTATGTGTGTGCGTGTGTGTCAGCTACTTGGGCTGGGACACAAAACACTGGTTGGACAGAAAGAGTGTTAGAGGACTTGGTTTGGAACCCTGGCTAAGAACTCAACTCTATAGCTGTGCCAGTGGGGAGTCTTATTGGGGATCTGGATAAAGAGGGAGAAACCAGCCCTGGACTGACGGTGGTCACTGTGTGCTCTTAAGGGAATTTGCACTTGATGCAGAGAGCTGCATCTGGAAATACTGTGTGTGTACCTGTCATCCTCCCAATGTATGTCCCCCACTGGTGCCAGTGGTGAGGATTGAGGCTCCTTGATTACTGGTGCAGTGATGGGATGTAACAGTCACTTTCATGCAAACCCTTCTTCATAGATTGCTGCTTAACTCTCACAAATTAACTCTTAACATCCAAGCCTGAATTCTCAAAGCAACTATACCCTCAGTATTTAATTGGGGGGGGGGGCTTACTTTGGTTGAAGAGGCATTCTCTGTTCATGTACCTTCTTTATAGAGTAAATTCCCAGCATTAGCAGCAATGAGATCCAGCAATTTTCGGTCGGTAACTAGACTACTGCTTATGTAAAGTAGCAAAGCATGAACATTTTAAATGACATTCCATATGCATAATCCCTTTGATCTTAATCGGCTAGACCAGCATGTGCCATTCATGGCGAATATGAAAGACTATTAAATATACTATTTACAGAGTACATGCAAGACTAATGAACACCAATGTGTGAAAAATCAAGTACTTTCATTGCACATAATGTCACACAATATTATTTAAATTTAGCTACATTTTTATATACATTTCAGCTGCATTATTATACATAACCTACATCTCCTGTTTGTTTTGAATTGCCCAGGTCATGGCTGAAAAGGATCTACTAAAACCTGTCTTGATAAGTAATGAATAAAAACAAAGCAAATAATATTAACTTTCCAATAAATCAAAGTATTTCCTTACTGCGGGTCACAACTAAAACTCTGGTATTTTTATATTTGACTGTGATACAAATATAGAATTTAAAAACTGCTGTACCATGCTTATCTGTCCATATTAAAAATGAGAATATGTCCTCCACATGACTAAATATTCACCATATAAATGACAATATAAACTCCATACCACTCTGTTCCACACTGCTCCAAGTTTGCTCTGTTTTTCAGGGGTGAGGCGAAGTGACTGCGTAGTTAATACTGTGTTACCCAATATATCCCAGTTTGAACTCCTAGAACTCAGCCCTAAAAATTAAAACAGAAATTATCAAAACCATCAGTGGAGGAAAAGGGAAAATTCCAAATCAATCTCAAAGATACCCGTCCACAACAGTTTCCATTTGCAGGAAACAAAAGTGTCAAAACAAGAATTTTTTTTTCAATGTCACATCACAGATTTTGTTCCCTTTAACCTGAATACTCTTCCTTCAGCTACCTCATCATACTTTCATATCCAGCTGCAGCCCAAAACTGAAAACCAAGGGTACTACAACTATGTTTCCCAAATTAGGCTATCTGTATAACTTCCTAAAATCACAAAGAGAAAACTGCTGGAAAGGCTTCATTTTGCACAGTAGAAAAGCATATCTGCAACATGTTAAAGCATAAGTAAACATACTGCATACTTTTAGTTGAATGTTTGTGGCACAGGCAGATGCTTAATATGAAAAAAATAAAGTGTTATAATGTAGGATGTTCTAGTATTAGATGCAGAAGTAACAGGCCACAGACTTATTATACAACAGTCTTGTTTGTCAAGTCCTTAACTTCTTTATGGTAGTAAACTAGAATAATCTCCAAGTCCCTGTCCAGGGGGGCATTAAGGAGCTACTGCATAAAATACTCTGGTATGGATGAAGTCTGTACTAGTTGTACTTTATAAATGACAGTACTGAGTGCATCTGTCATGATCTTGCATACATAGTGCTTAGTATGTTTCAGAGAGTGCTTAACAAGAAATGGAAGCTGTTAACACTGAAAGGGCAAACACTTAAAACTTAATATTCATTTTTTTTTAAACAATGAAATTCAAAAATATCAACCCTAACAGCACTGAAAAACATTTGGGGGGGGGGGTAATTATATATTTATTAACTGTGTGGTCACACAGCAATGGTGAACCACCACGTTCCGACCTACAATGGCTACCCCCTTTTTAACAGCAGCTTCTGTTCTAGATTTGACTAAAAGCTCTACAAACTCCCTGGTTTGGCACCTATGTCCCTAATGGACATAGGCAGCCCAGAAATGGTTCATCTCCCAGGCCCCTGCTTACACTTACTAAAGGTGTCAGAACTTGTCACAGATTTAGGATGCATGGCTAGGCTTAAAAAGGCCTTAGTGGTCATTAGCCTAGTACACACCTAGTAGTAACACATATAATTACATAACTTGTTATGCCTTTCAAGATGCAGCTTAATAACTTACCTCAGAAGCAAAGCTAACAGTTTGATCAAACTGTTAATCCTTCAGCATCTGAAAAAATTTGAAACCATGCAACTAATGAAACTGAAAAATAAAACTTCAAATAGATTTCTAATTGTATATGTATATAATACTGTTCACAGAAAAAAAAAATGTATATATGACATTCTTCCCAAAAATGTTTATATATGCAGTGTTTACCACACAAAACCAATGTGCATCGCATTTAGTTACTACAAAGAAAGCACTGTGTTAGAAGCTTTCAATCACTGAACAAATGCAAATAGAGCACTTTAAAGCATACATGTTTCATACACCAATGGAGACGGACAAAGCCTTGGAACACAGACTTTTCAATTAAATAATCCACAATTAGTGAGGTTAATACAAACTTCTAAAAAATACGTCAAAACATTACAAACAGCCTTTTTGTTCATTTATTATATATTGCTTACTTGTTACCCCGAAAATTAACTTTAGCCTGGGGTCACAAGTGAAAATGGTCACTGTACTAGCCCACTTATCCAGTTAGTAAATATAAACACAGCCTTTAAACACATGCAACAGTCTTATCAATAAACCTGTTAAGTGCAGAATGATGACAGAAATGTTCCATGTTTCCACTACGGGTACTAGAACACTATACTACCAATACAGCTGACTGCAAAAGAAAAAAAATTAACAAAAAAGACAGCAAAGTTTAAATGTGAGAAAATACTTAAAAATTCCTCTTCAAATTAACGAATTCTGCTCACCATCACGAATAAGACACAGTGGTATATATAAAGTCGAATTACCAGTCAAAATCATTTAAAAAACAGAATGCCTCTTAAATCCTAATCTCATCTGAAGTCCATGTACTCTACTTTAAAAAAAGATGCGTTTTGTCAAAATATGTGTGCTCATCAAGAGTCACACATTAAAACGGCATCACAACTTATTAACAGACCCAGAATAAACAATATATCAAAGCTTGATTTTCAAATTCTGAGTTTTCTTCTCTAACTGTATACTTCTACATAAAAC
The DNA here is from genome assembly GCF_019279795.1 of Protopterus annectens. Classification (NCBI taxonomy): domain Eukaryota; kingdom Metazoa; phylum Chordata; order Ceratodontiformes; family Protopteridae; genus Protopterus; species Protopterus annectens. Next base: position 1,417,779,832 of record NC_056743.1, read on the forward strand.
TGTCTTACCTATTACCTTTATACAGTTTCTTCTTTTCAGCGGTTTCACAAACTAGTAGCAGCCCGACCGATATAATATTTATGTATGGGGTAAAATGAAACACTCAAGACAATCAAACCACAGATCGTTAGCTACTATTTCAGAAACAAGCCACCCTCTTGGCACCAAGGGAGCCGAACCATCGCAAACTTCTCAATCTCTTACAACCAGAAACAGAGGCAAAGCCAAAACTAGTGAAGTACAATGGTCTCAAATCAGGGACGCCTTTTAGTTGTCAATAACAGTGACTTTAAAATATGACAAAAATAACAGCGAAGCTACCATATATTTTAGAGGTAAAAAAGAACGATGCAGCGTTAATGGCTATCCTTGCTAACTACAATCTGTTTTGACAACCGGTCTCCAATTTTTAACAGGTTAAACGACGATTTTTAAACCAGGAACACTTCAGAGGTATGATCCCCAAGTTATTCCTACTGCATCCTAGTCTATACATTTTTTGACCCCCACATCATGGAGCAAATCACATTTCTAGAATTATTCCACAAAAGACATAAGGATTTGTTTCGCAAGTATATAAGCTAGCCCCTCCACAACTATAGGTCACAGGGTTACACTTTTTCCCGATGCCCAAACTGTAATTACCAAGGTTGTAGCCCTAGTCTAAATCAATCAGAATACACAACGTAACAATATTATATTATCAGTTAGGTAGCCCACCTGCATACGGCTTCATCAGTGAGAACTCCTTCTTTAGAAACTCCTCCATTTGGTCCGCATGATTGCAGTGCAACCACAGTGCCACTAGTATTAGCAAAACACGAAGCATCTCCACAGACTGAAACCTTGCCACAAATTTGATAGCCACCATCTTGCCTAAACTGTCATCCGGACAGGAGTTTTTATTTTGTCCCGCCTTCTGTCACAAAGTCTCCACCTCTTTGCGTCTTATTGGAGAAAAAAATATATCAAAGTCGTCAAATTATTGGTGAATTGTTTTGGAAGGCGTGGAGAACATATTAGCTGGCGGCGGCGGTCGCTATGGAATCTGTTTTTGGCGTTCCAAAGACGAGAATTCCAGAAGGAACCCTCATTGGCTATTTTGTTTCTCCATATATTCCCAATTGCAAGTAAAATAAACTCGCGGCTTCATCTAATTGGTGAGCAGTTTCAGCGCTACTTTTGGAAACCTATTGCTGGAAACAGTTCTAATTGCTTTGTTGTTTAGTATATACATGTTAGTCTAAAGCTAGGTGTTCAGAAAATTTGCATTGTGTGCACATCTATAAATAAATGCAGAGAACAATCGCACGTTGCAGTCGCACAGACCATGTATTGCAGCAATACAATATAAAGACAACTATCACTAATTTTGCCTCATATGGCATTTTTGCCTTGTGCTTTGTGAAAAAAAGTGATTTTTCTGGTAGGTCTTCGCTAAATCATATAAACCTTCGGATACTAAAACTTGATCATTTCATGCTGTAGTTCAGTTTTAGATAAAATAATAAATGAAAATTTGTGTTGCTGGATTACTGTAACACACAGAAATTGGTGAGACTAAGGGCAATAAATGTCATGCACATCGTCATCTTGGGAGCTATACTATTAAGAAAAAGCTGTCACAAGAAGACACATCTCATACAAAATTTTATTATTATTAGTAGTAGTATTTGGGTTTTGATTAGTAGTTTTAAATCTGGCTTGTGGCCTATTGTCACTGAAGGTCAGGGAGAAAAACTGATACAACTGTTACAAAATTTTAATGGACTGTTTACCATGATTATAAATGTGCATTACATATTCACAAGGTGTTTTCATTCCTACAGATGGTAATAGCATGCACTGCAGATAACACTATGGGCAGGATTCACGAAGCCTTCGTGTAAGAGTTATAACTCATACACGGAGGCTGCAGTTAAACGGAGTGATGTCAGCATGCTCTGCATATTCATGAGAGCATGCTGAATCACACTTAAGGCCAACACGGTCCATGTAAGACAGTAGGGGGCGTGTCCATAGGCCGAGCCCTGTAAGCGGACATGCCCCCAGAAGAGGAAAAGTACCCAAAGTAAACACCCACGACAGAGTCCACGGAAATGTGAATAAACAGAACACAACACATGCCCCCACAGACTATGAACAGAAAACATATAAATAAACACGTTATATATTTTTTTTTTAATTGTAAAAATGTTTAACCATGAGTGCACCCGTTTGCGCGGGCGTGCCTGTAGCGCAGCTACAGTTAGCAGTCAGTGGGAAAGCATATAAGAACTAAATATGCAAAATAAGCCAGGAAGCAATAGTGTAGCAGTAGAGATGTTGGCTGAAGAGCAGGCATTCATGGTTCGAGCCCCCACAACACCAATTTTTTTTTTTAGCAAAATAAGCAGGAAACAAGTCCCTGACAAATATGTACACATAAAACCATAATTTATGTAAAATGTAATGAAATAGCCCATTTATATTGAAGAAATGTGAGGTAACAAAAGAATAAAAAATGCCAGATGTGCTCATAGCTGAGCTACAGTTTAACAGAGTGAGTGCATCTGCCCGTAGATGAGCAGTGGCTTAACTGGTGCAAAATGAGTGCCCATAGCTGAGCAGTGGTCTAACACGCTAAATCTATGTGCCCCTAACTGAGCTGAGCGTAATATGCGTGCCGATAGCCAAATGAGGCTTAAAGCAGCGTACCCCATTTGCGCAGAGCTGCGCACCACGCAAACAAGCTAACCGACGGGCAACGTTGAGCAAGCTGTATCAAAACTGCCTTTACACAGACACACCCCTCAGCATGTCTAGACAGTCATGAAAAATAAAAAGCAGTGGCCAGGTTCGAACCCAGGATACTATACACCATAGTCAAGGTACAGAACCACTAAGCCATGACAGCGGTACCTAGAAATGCAATAATAGCTAATATATAGGAATGAATACAAACTACAGCATGACAATGCAGGTTTACTGAAGTTGATACAATTCCAAAATGGCCAATCACAGATATGTGCGGGAAAAACGGACTATATAAGCCCCATAGGCGGGAATACACAACATAAACGATTGTAGAACTGACCTGCAGGCAAAATGACAGGAGTAGGAGAGGGTAGTTGCTTCCGAGCATAGAGGTGGGGTGTTGAGGAGTCCAGGTACATGGTCTGGCTCCTAGTCTATAATCATGAGGCTCAACTCATGCAGGGCCAGGTCCTCTGGGGAGCATACAGGGCCGAGGCGTGGGACCGGTTGACTCATGATCTCACCAGTGCCACAGGGATTCCAAGGACTGGTGAGCAGGTCCGTCACCACCATGCAGACCTGAAGAGACGCAAGCAGGACCAACTGGACCTTTGGATCCAGGAGGCCTGGCAAACACCCAATGCCCCACTACTGAGTAAGTAACATTTAATTATGTATGTAAGAAATTAAACTAGCTGATATTATGGAGATGTGTATTCCAATATTACTTCATTTATATTACAGCTGCAGGTGTCCGTTCTGCGAACCGCAGAGCCTATGGCGATAGGCTGGTGTGGTTGCACCACCAGGCAGGTCAGTAATCCACTACCAGTAACTGTAAAGAAATATAAAAGTATGACAGTCAGCAAAAGAGTGCAGTGTAGTCAGTAAGGAATAAAATCTGCAAGTAACAGTGTGAAAGTGTCTGCAAGTATTGCTTGATTACAAAAGTGTGTTTCAGCCTGTAAGTTAAACCGAAAAATGAAACTGTCTGACATATATTCTGAAATAAAAATGCCCTACCTGTAAGAAAATAGTACACAACCTGCAGCAGGCTGAAAAGTATAGCTGCAGAAGATGATGAAATCACATGTGTGAAATATATCCCTGTGGAAATACTGAAACATGGCAGAAGTGAGACTGCTGGAAAGGATTGTAATAACTACAGGTAAAACATGTCAATAAAGCCTAGAAGTAAGTACCATCCTGGATAGTAAAATGAAAGCAAGTGAGAGAGTGTGAGAAAGTGTCATGAATCCAGCAATACAGTAGTAATAACCCCTGAATAAAGTATACTGCAGTCAAGACAGAATGAAATGCATGTGAGATTCAAAACCAAACAGCGAAATCTGTTCAAAGTGTTGCTGCATCTGGAATGTGTATCCCAAAATCTGGATATGTTGCTCTCAGTCTGAAATATGCAGATAGGATGATTGTCTGATATACCAAACATCCACACTTGTCTACAGCTATATAAAGCGAATGTAGCAGGATGATGTAGCTGAACAAAGCTAGATATGAATGTGTATGAAGAAGAATAAAATGTATATTGATGTTGCAGTAACAGTCCTATCACCAAGTTGAAATAGTTATCATATAGGAAACTGTAGTTAGAACAGTAGTGTGTATATAACTGTAGCTATTAGAAATGTACAGCATATGTATTGTTATTCAAAGGTGTTAATATTACTTTGTTTACCCCACTCTATAACCACATATAACCCATTCCACGTGAAAATGGTATGTGCAATCACAATTAACACCCCTGGACGTTTGTCCTGTTGGGTCATATATATTTGCATGTCCATTTATGCATCTGCCCTGTTCATACATCCGTACCTGATGGCCTGTTGCCATCAATTAACCCTGCATGTTGTTGGACTGTGTATTTCTGTTCAAATTATGCATGTGTTATGCACGCTGTTCAATGGTGTGAATATCTGGGTGTTTGGTTAATGGGAATACTAATGTATGCTGTTACAACTAATTGTGAATGGTATTATATGTCACTAACCCAAACTGTCATGACATAATGCAAAACATAGGACGACAGGGAAGGCGGGTTCCAACGGACCCACCTCTCCCACCTCAGCTGGCAAGTGCACCTGGCACTAGTGCCGAGTCCGGACCCTCCTCCGGTGGCCCTCTGCCACCTGCGGGTGGAAGTGCTGCAGGGGATGGGGCTCGCCCCCCTCTGCAAGTGTGGCCGGAGGAGAACCACCACTCACCCACCGTAGCATCCGGACTGTGGTGCGTAGGGAGATTCGGGACTCTGTTCTCGAGCCCCTACGCCAGCTCGAGGCATGGGTGGCGCAACTAACAGGCATGCCTGTTGCCCCACCTATACAGCCCCCAGCACAGCCCCGTCCTGGGCAGTGAAGGAACAGTGGCAACTGCCTATGGGTGGGGATATCAGTTCCACTGTTGCCATCTGTGGGCTCATGAGCTCTGGATATCCAAACCTCCGTCCCCGTCAATTGTGTAACCCCCCCACACGTGTCATACACCGCCCCTGTATGCGTCTTGTTTGTCTTGTCTGTTTACCTACCCAACCTACCTCCCCAGCTGTACCGACTTCCTTCACCTGACATACCACTCTCACCTGAAAAAAAAAAAAAAAAAAAAAAAAGGTCACTCTGTACCCACAAAAAAATTATGCCCCATACATAGCTGCCCATTCCGCACACATGTCTGCTGGACATGGAACCTATCAATTACAATTGGCTGTACAACAAGTATTATTGTTGTCCTGACACCTCTCTCAGGGGTGGAAGGTTTCAAATGTCACACCAAATTGCATACATATGCACAGCTGTTGCTGATGAAGAAATGGGCAGCTATAGGCCTTACCTACATCCCTCCTGCACATCCCAACCTTGTTTCCCTACTGTCTTACCCTCTTTGTGACCCCATTTTCACCACTTTCCTGTCTCCCCATTTTCTTTTCTTTCAAAGAAAATAGCATGGGTGTGCACCAGAGTAAGCACCATTAAGCGGTTGTAAGCGGGTGTGCGCGTGTGTGCGCATGTGTGCGCGGAGCTAACCGCCAGTGCGCATGCGTGAGCTCCGCGCAAACCAGCTCTAACGCGGTTACACCTGCTTAAAAGTGCCTTAGTCACTTTGATTGACAGGTCCTGTACTCAGTTCAAAAGCAAAATAAAATCCCACTGTCAGTCCCAAACCAAGGACCTTGGAAACACTAGTCTGTACGACCTACCACTAAGCCATGATTCTTATACAAAAACATTGTGCTAAAATAAATATAACATGTAATAGTAGGGATGAATGTAAAGGGAATATAGGATGTGTAGTACACAAAGCATGTCATTTAAACTTACTGTCAAAACTACTGGATTTCCATAATAGTAGTGTGTGAACAGAAACAGCCATGCTAGTTGGCAGCTTGTAGATAATAAGGTCAGTTAAAGTACATATATAAATGTATGCATATGTACATATATAAATATATATATATATATATATATATATATATATATATATATAAATATATATCTATATATAGTTGTAGGAGTCAATGTGCATACACACTTGCTACAGGGAACATGAGAGAGGAATGGAGAATTGTGAATATACAACACAGCCTGAATCATGAGAGAGATACTAACCTTTACACTCACAGAACACTGTCCACAGCATACCAGCATGATCCCCACCCTCACAATCTGAAACGGCAACGCCTATCCCACATACCCTTTTATAGCACTGACCTGAAATCACAGTGAGAACTGCAATCAGTACACAACTGGCTGTATGCAATTAGCAAATGCTGGCTTACAATTGGTGCAGAGGCCATCACATGGACCTATGCAGATACCTACAAAAGCATCCAGTGCTAACACTCCCCACATGCAATACATTCATTGCATTGTCTGTAAGCAGACAGAGGGAGAGCGAGAAGTGAGAGAGAGAGAGAGAGAGAGAGAGAGAGAGCAAAAAAAAAAAAAACTAGACACTGTGACTCTGTCACCCGAAGCTGTCAGCACTGACAGTAGCAGCAGCAAGTAGAAGCTGTGGTAACGCAACCAGCTGCGGCAAACAGAGGTAATGCAAAGTAGCAGGTTAATAGTGTGCATACTGTGAACCCTCCAAATGTGTCATAGGTCTGTATCCATAGGTATGTCCATGTGATATGTTGTGTGTACGTAGTTCCACCAAAAGGGGATGACCATACATTACATGTCAATCAGTCTTAGGCCATGATCCTGGCAGTAGTTGTCTGTGCGTTGGCCCAGCAATGGCTGTAGTGACTGCTTTGAAAGGTCAGCCAGGTTCAAAAGTCAGGATCAGCCCATCCCAAAGGCACACTGGCAGGGAACAAGTGTCTGCAGGTACCCGATGTCACTGCATATGCATCCCATACTGCATAATTCCATAGCTTAGCAGACCAGGCCCGTTATGCATATGATGTGGTAATTCCCAGGGTCAGTCGAGGTGCCCCCTTAGTGGTGTGGGACCACTGTTGCTGTATGCCACTGTCCAGGTACATATCCTGTAGTATGGCCAAGATAAACTATCAGTGTTATATGCGGTTGTATGTCCTCTCGGAGTGCCGGTAGCACACATCCAGGGGTACCACAAGGTCACAGTGATGCTGTGTGTTCTTCTCTGCTGAGGGCGGCCCTCACCTGGACATGTGAGATGATAGGGAGGTTACATCCAGCTGGGATAAATATTTTAAAGGTGGGGGAGAAGGAGGGGGGATACGTGCACCGAACATGTCTGCAAGATTGTTGCCAATATCCATGTGTTTGGTGAATGTTAAGTAGGTGTGGATTAACACAGAGCATATCTGAGGCATGTGGTCCATATGTGTAACATAACTGAAGAAGGCCTTGTGGTCATCCATAGTGTTTGTGTCCATTTCCCTCCCAGAGTAGGCCGTGGCCGTTGTTATGACGGACCATAGCGTAGTACCAGTGCTGACCACAGATGCCTTCCCTTAATGTGAATGTGCTCTGTCCTGCAGTAGCCTCCTGCTATTGTTATACAATCTGCCTCTGTCTGGGGTCCACCGGACAGGATGCCTAACCTTTGTGCTTAGGGTCTGGGTTAGAAATGTGTGTGCAAGTTCCATGCAATCTGTGGCATGTCCGTGGTAAGCATTTACAAAGGGGTCAGTAGTGTGGCTTGTGCCTTCCACTGGCCCAGTGTGCTGCATGGATACCATCTCAGTCCCAGCAAGTGAATAACTGTCTAATCACATACATATCAAAGTAGTCTACTGTGCTGGTGGTGGTGGTGGTATATGTATATCCAGGCCGAGTAACTTCTGTCCACATCACAGTAGTGGACGGTGTCCCACATACAGTACCTTGGGATGAACCCCCAGAGTGAGGTTGTGCATTGCACCTGTCAGTGTGTGCTGACCGATGGGGCATGCTACTATGTTGTGTGGAATGTGGCAGGTATTGTTGCACAGGTGTTGGCTGAGCACTGATATCTGGCCATGTACCTGTGTATCCACCATGACACACACACATGCAACATATGGGAGTAGTAGTATATCACTACACGTGAGTATCATGTATAGTATGTGTGCCATATATTGCTGACATGGTCTGCTGATATCCTGTTTGTGTTCTCTTCCAGGGAGATGGCGCGACAGCATAACCCCACCTACTCTGTGGCAGAAGATGAGGAGATCCACCAGAGCCTGGTGCGGGAGTATGACATCCTGTTTTCCCTGCACCAGTCAGAATCAGCAGGAGAGGGCAGCACTGTGGCAAGACCTTGTCCGTAGGGTAAATGATATTGGCATGCATAACAGGACATATGAAAAGGTACGACATCACTGCAGTGATTTAATCCGGCGTCCGCAGCGTGCATCAGATATCCACAGGCAACAGGTCGCCACAGGAGGTGGGTGGCCACACAACCCCTCACCAGACTGGAGGGGCTACTCCTAAGTGTTGTGGCTCCAGCCCCAGAACACCAACAGCAGTACACCTGCATTATGATGGAGGCTGGTTCCACACAGCAGCACGACATGGAGCCTGCAGGTAATATGCCATATGTACACCTGACTGTTCTGTACACTGTATCATATGCAATATCAATGGCACAGTTGTGCCCACTGACATTAATCTCATCATTTCTGCAGGTCCCTCCAGGGTTACAGCAAGACAGGCCATCCATGCTGGTGAGTGTGTTTAACATAACCTATAATAGTCCTGATAATGCTAGTAACAGTAGTGTAACTCAGTAGTGCTCTGTGTGTATACTGTGGGGTGTGCATGTGTGCATGTGTGCAGGTGTGCCTGTGCCCATGTGTGCATGTGTGCATGTGTGCAGGTGTGCCTGTGTCCACGTGTGCATCTGTGCATGTGTGCCTGTGTGTACGTGTGCATGTGTGCATGTGTGCCTGTGTCCACGTGTGCATGTGTGCATGTGTGCCTGTGTCCACGTGTGCATGTGTGCATGTGTCCATGTGTGCATGTGTGCATGTGTCCACGTGTGCATGTGTCCACATGTGCATGTCTGCATGTGTGCATGTGTGCATGTGTGCCTGTGTGCATGTGTCCACGTTTGCATGTCTGCATGTGTGCCTGTGTCCATGTGTGCATGTGTGCATGTGTGTATAAGTGCATCACTGGTAACAATGTCTGGAGACTGTAAACTGTGTTTCCTGTCTTCATCCCGCAGGTTCTGTGGCTGCTCTGGTGACCTGCAGCAGGGAACCTGAATCCTGTGCCACGGCTACTGGTAATGAAGATATTTGTGTAATGGTACAGGAAAGTGTGTCAGGGTCTGCCATTGGTCAGCCAATTGACAGTACACAGCTGTCAACCCCATCATTGCGCACAGTCATCCTGCCTGTACATCCTTTGTCACCATTGTCCCTAGGTGATGGACAGGATACAGTGGGCATAGACCAGGGTAATGTGGTACCTGTGGCACATGCATCCCCACACAGCAGCCATGGGCAGGGTCCTCCGATGGTACCACACAGACAGTTGCCCATGGGTTCTCGTGGGAGCATCCGTATGCATTGCCTCTGGCTGACGTGCCCAAAGAGGTCTGTCAACCTCAGCTATGTTTCAGACTGTCATGCAGGCACAGTCACGTATGGAAAGGTACACCAGACAGGGTCTGAGGGAGCTGAGAACATGTCGCACAGCCATGACAGACAGTATGCGTGACATTGCGGATGCTATCCATAACTTCACCGATGTCATAGACAGACGTTGTGGGGACATATTACAGCAGTTCCACAACCAGATGTCCATGAGCGAGAGCAATGGTGGGCGTTTGCGGCGTTGACGTGGCCATATGCCAGCAGCAGCAGTAGCTGGCAGTCGGCGCGGATGACAACAGGCTCGCGCACGCCCCCATAGTGCCAGCAGCAGCCCCAGCAATGCTGGGTCTGTGCTGTCATCGGAACGCCCCAGGAGATCATGTGCACGTGGCTCTGGACAGTCCCAACAGGGACTTGTGTCCAGTCAACACACTCCCGCTTCTGATGACAGTACCCAGTCTGGCTTTGTACTGGATACGGTCCGTAGCACGCCTGCCAGGCACAGGTACCGTGTCCGTGCACACAGACACTGATCTGTATGGCCTGCCAGGTGCAGTCTGTGGCTGTCCACAAACCCCTGTATATGGCAGCCATAAGGTGGAACTGTGTGCGTGCATACACACATACGAAATGTTAACACCTAGGGCAACCACATACACACACACACTGCACCAACACTGCCCCACCCTGTACTGCTGCCCCTCACCAACACACATACACACACATGTCAATTGGTGGTATCAGTGGCTGACTCAGGCATACCTAATCCATAGCCTGTGCATATGATGACACTGTGCCACCTCCTGCAATCTCCAACATCATTGCGGGAACAGGTAAACACGTTGCTGATGCACAGGGTGACTACATAGAAGTGTATTAGTAGTATCATGTTGGTAACAGTACAGTGTGCTGCTATGACTGTGTGTTTATCCCAGCATGCCTGCTGCAGTAACTGTATGAATGTCCTGAATTGTTATCTGCACCCATAGTACATACCAAAGTATAACAGCTGCACATAATTGCATGCCAGTGGTAAGGTTGTCAACAGATAGCCGCATACATGGGTAGCACAGGGGAAAGCTAATGCAAGTAGTGATATGCAATGGTGGACATGTACAGTAATGGTGTCAAGTTGCCCACAACGACTATGCCATGTGGATGTTGGCGCATGTAGATATGTGTGCAGTACCAATGTAATCCAAATCACAAATAAGTATGACATAATATCGGTTCTACCATGGGCATCTGCGCTGTGTATTCCTGGGTACATGTTGATAGTGCCTACATATTTGCATTGTTACTTACTGTTATTGTTACCCCTTCTTTGTTGTATAATGCACTACTTCCAGCCCTGTTTACTGTAGCTTTGTTTGCATGCATGTTCGCTTGTGGTCCCCTGGAACACTGCTTACACCTGTAATGCAGAGTTACAGTGCTTCTGTAGACTTCTAGTGACATCTTCATAGCGTACGATACGTATGTCAACTTTACACATGACAGAACGTCACTGTCTGTCCTGTACGCATGTACGTTGCCTGTGACACATTGCACACGTCTTACCTGGCATTTACCCACGTGTGCAGTCATATATGTCAGTGCTATGAAACAGTAGCGGTACACCCACACATACACACCTTCAGTATGTTGTTCCCCATTGGCCCTATGTGTTGGTACTCACCATGGCAATCACACTACTAGGGTAGCATGTGCAAAGGTAACCTGTGAATCGCCTCTATGGTCAAGTTGTGGTTTATGTGAGTCATGTGTCAATGTCACAGCTGCCACATGTATGCAGTCAGCCATCACCCTTGGCCAGGAACGTACAACACATGTGTGGGATGCCACCACACAGCCAATCTGGGGACTGGTCTCTCTGAACCCAGTAATGCCATACCCTGTCAGGTGGCATGTCATATATACTACATCCTGGACAAACGTGAACCCCAATCCCTGCTGCTACTATTGATAATACCCCTGAAGATGTTCCTGATAGTTTTGACCAGTTCTCTACTGAGACATTTCAGGCCCTAGATAGCCATCTATCTCCTAGCTCCCCTGGTCCTGACAGTAGCACCCCTAGAAAACTACTTGCGTCCAACTGCCAGCGAGTCGCCACTTCATTTCTCCGTACCTTGATTGAAACAGTGAAACCCACTACACGTTCTGCTGATCAACTCCCTGCCGAGTACCTATCAAAACCAGATGATGCTATTGCTTACCCCATCTCAAAGGTAATCAAAGGAACCATGTTAGAATCTAACTTTCCCACCATCTGGAAAATGTCATATGTAATCCCACTTCACAAAGGAGGCAGCTCTACTGAAGTCCCCAATTATAGGCCAATAGCTATACTCTCTCCACTTGCAAAGATTATGGAAACTTTTGTCATAGACAATTCATGCACCACCTAATCCAAACTCGCATTATGGCAGACACTCAGCATGGCTTACGTCTTCATCACAGCACTACATCAGGCCTCCTAGCCTTTACTAACACCATAAGCCATACTTGCAACAATAATTATATATCCGCAGCCCTCTTTTTGGATATTTCAAAGGCATACGATATGGTTGATCACCAACTTGTACTCCACACCCTGCAAAGACTGTCTAAATACTGGAGCCTTCCAATGGTTTCAATCCTACCTGCATGGTCGACAGCAGGCTGGCCTCTGGCAGAACAAACTCTCTAACCTTCTACCTAACACCCTCAGAGTACCACAAGGCTCTATACTAGGGCCCTTGCTGTTCTCCATCTTTATTAACGACCTTTATACTGTCATCCCAAAAGTCAGCTGTATCCAATATGCTGAAGACTCTAATCTGATCTGCTCAGCCACATCTCCAGTAGAGTTATGGTCAGCTACCCAGACCACCTTTAATACAATAGAAAACTGGCTTTCTGAACATCGTCTGATCCTAAATCCCAATCAAACTAAACTGCTGTTATTTCACCAATACGTAGGTCTACCACTTTCACCGTTACCATAACATCAACTGATGGCACAATAATCTCCCCTGACCCATCTCCAAAACTATTAGGTGTCATCATAGACAATAATCTCAAATGTGGCCTACATGTTAACCAGATTATCAAAGCCATCAATAGAAAACTAGGGTCACTCTACAGAATTAAAGCCTTCCTAGCCCCTCCAGCTAAAGGTGCCATAGCTCGCTCACACCTTGTTTCAACCCTTCTGTATGCATCCCCTCTACTCTCGAATATGAACAAGACTGTCCTTAACAAACACTCAATTTGCTACAACCACATTGCCAGGTTTGCCACTGGGCTGCCTTTTAGGACACATCATTGCATCAATCTAAATCAGCTTGGTTGGCTTGCAATACCCAGCCTAATACAGTATAACCAACTGATTATGGCTTATAAAATCCTCTATAATCCGGACAATACTCCTGCACTTCAAATATTATCACCCCCTATAACAATCCTAGACCGCTTCGATCCTCTAACAAAGTACTACTTCAGACTAGCAAGTTTAATAACACAGCCGGTGATTCTCTCTTTGCAAACCCTGTAAGTAGATCCTGGAACTCACTTCCACCTGATATTACCCTACTGTCCACCTTAGGTCAATTTAACAGTAGACTCAAACAACATTTGTCACTTAACTGGCTATGTCAATGTATCAAGCCTGGCTAACTCGAATGTGTAAAATCTGTGAACCACTTTACTGTGTAATTTTAATTTAATCCTGACTTGTGCTCAGGTCTAACATTAACCTGTGGAACATGTTTGACTTGCTTACTTATGTAATCTCTGTAAATAATCTCTTTGTAATATGTAATGCTAGTATTATGTAATGCTGTATCTGCTACCCTCGTAGCTTGTCTCCATGGGCCTCCCCTGGAAATGGACATGCATCCAGTCGGACTATCCCAGTCAACAAATGTAGGATAAATAAATAAATCAATAAAATATATTACAGTGACTACAATACCAGTCAGACATTGACACACACTGACAGCATGCTGAACACACTGGGGCATACTTGGGGACTCAGAATAGCAGCCTGCCTGGGCATCACACACCTCCGCAGCTGGCACACAGGCATATGTTCCGTCGGAACAGAGCACATGCCACACATGGCACGCACATCCCCTGTGCCACACACTCACAGCCTGTAGGGCTACACAACACACCTGCTACAGACGTGTCAGGTACCTGTCTTGTGTGCTGCACTGGGGTCCCGCTCAACAGGCTGTATCTGGTGAAGGTCACAGTGATATGCCTCAGGAGCACTATGGTCCACCACAGCACACATGCATACAGGTCAGTCAGAGGCATGGACAGATATGACTCACTCATTGACGATGCCAGTATGGCTGCCTGAGACATACCTCCCTGGACTACATGATAGGGAACATAGAATGGATCTCTCAGCATGTGGCACAGGCCAGTATGAGCCTGATGTTGGTTGCCAACATACCCTCACCAGGTATTCTACCACTATATGTGGGAAGGGTGTTGTATGTCTACATTATGCTCAGTCTCCACTGTCATTCATAGGGTATCCACTGGCTGTCAACATGTGCTTACATGCTAGGGAAGCCACAATGATGTGCAAGGGTCATCTTGCACGTGACACCCATGGCCTGATGTATAATGGCAAAGCTCCTTGGTACACACATACTGCCTTATGCTGCAGGACATGGTTTACATAGCGACCTCTGTGGGTATCACACAGGTTAGGACACTAACAGTGCTGCTACACAACAACAGCAGTGTACACCGGAAGATGCATGCACCAGACACTGCCCTCAGCACGGTGAACTGCAATGTCTGTGCAGTACCAGATTCATGATTCATGGCTCACAGGTGTTACCCATCACTGACAGGTTATGCCCCATACCATGCCTGTCGTCCCCTACACATGTAACACACATGGATAGGGGGGGTGGTATCCCAAGGTAACATAGATACACACACCTCCAGGTTGTTGGCACAGCACAAACCATCAGGGCCTACTCATGTGCAGCTGACAGTGTGTCTGACTGACATCTGGTTCATAGCCTGGCACACACAACCCTCCCATACACAGGAAGACCACCTATCCTCCATAACAACACTGGCAATATGACAGTCTAAAGAACTGTGTTTATATGGCCGGACTGCATCCAGCCAAACATTGTGTGTGAGCATTACTGTAGCTACAACACACTAGTTGAAGGGTTCACAGCATGTGGTCACTGAATTGCAGTGGAATGACATGTTACCACTACCACAACAGGTGGGAACATGCAGCACCTGTACATCGACTACATGTACACTATATGGCCCAGACCAGATGTGTATCCCCTGCTGTAGGACTTTCACCATAGACACCCACACTGTATAGGGACATACCATGTGCGGACCCTGCACAGTAAGACACAGTCATATTGGTATACATTGCAAATACCATTTATCCACTCGAAGCATGTGTCAGACATGGTAACTACTGCAGGTCACAGGTATTTATGTGTATGTGTCACACACATACATCATGTGTGCAATGCCATTGCTGGTTTAGGCAATGGCATGCATTGTTATGTACAAACACCCACACAAGGTCATACTGTGTGACACAACCACACGTGACAGTTGTGGGTTACCAAAACATACCTATCTGTACTCTGACAATGGTAATAGACACAGTAGCAGAGCACACTATTGGCATTACTAGCCAACTAGCCCTGTTTGGCTGTGCTGATAGTGTGGTGACATCCTCTGTGTTTACTGGGGGAGTATGCAGCATCTGGTGTATTGTAGTATTTACCAAATGGATCTGTGTGCTCACACTTGCATTTACACACACCCTACTACCCCCACACACATGCACATTTGCCATTTGCAGGATTCATTCCCCTACCTAAGTTATGACACGTGAGAGAGACGCATTAGCAAAGCGCACTATTCGGTTTACTAGATAGTTCCTCTTCTCTGGCTATACTTATAGGGTGCTGACAACATCAGTATTTTGAAAGGGTAATGTGCATCAGGTAGTGTGATCTCCTGATTGCCAAAACTAACATATTTTTCATACAGAAACGCACACACACAAACTCCCCACATCCAAACACACACACATGCCATTTACAGGTTTCAAACTCCTACCTAACTACATTATGATACTCGGGGGAAACGCATTAGCAGAGTGTGCTATTCACATTACTGGGAGGCTTCCCTTCTCCTGCTGTACTTATAGGGTGCTGACATCATCTTTGTTTAGAAAGGGGAGTGTTCCACACCATGTAACAAATGCAATTTTTGTTCCTATATTTTGCTAGATCCTGTTTTTATACACCCACTGGGACTTGGGAGCTATACATTACGTACGCATGGTGATTGCATGTCCACTGATGTGGTATATATGGCATCCTGTACAGGATGCCCAGCGTTCTACATTGGGAAGACCAATAGGTGCCTCAGGGACAGAATACGCGAACATGTTTACCACATTAGGAAAGGCAATATGCGTAATGCTTTAGCCAAACATGTACATGACAGAGGTGAAGGTCATTCCTTTAAGTTTAGAATACTAGAGAAGATTTCCAGAACTAGTAGAGGGGGCGATGTGGAAACCTATACAGAAGCCAGAGAAACGAACTGGATTATTAAGTTTAGATCAGACATGCCCCCAGGGCTCAATGGGAAAGTTCCCATACAACCTTTCCTTAAGATGAGGAGGTTGAAATACAAATAGATTTGTTATTTATTACATATTTTGTATATATGTATATGTTCTTATACATATGTATTTTTAGATAGGTTAGATAGTGGATTCTGTTCCAACACACCCCTTCCTTGGAATGAGGAGGTTGAAACATAAATAGATTTGTTACCTATTACACATGTCAGTACATGTTTGCATACATATACATTTTTTACATAGTAGATTTTGCACACATTTTTTCATATATATACTTTATAGGACGTGCTTGTTTTGATGTATTTTTGTTTTAACATATATTAGAAGTGTTGCACATGATTAGGTACATACTGTCCTATTTTACTCTATGTATTTTATAAACTCTTTCAATACATACATAGATGTGTTTTTATAGGTCTAGAAGTTCATTAGTATTGATTATTGACATCAGTGACACTGTAGCTTTAAGAGTTTTAAATGGATTTCCTGCTTTTTAGAGTATTTAAGCATTAAATTGTGATAAGGTACTTTGTTTTAAGGTCTGAAGAAGCTACTAAGCGAAAGTGCTAACCTGTCCTGCAATAAATTCGTTTTATATGACATTCCTGATCGTGTTGGTTTGGATTTTATGATTTTGGAGCTACTTGGTCTATGGGACTGCATATCTACATTATATACCCCTTCATTGTTTTGCTCCTGTGCTTTTTGTTTTACTACCTAACTATGTTATGACACTCGAGACGGACACATTAGCAGAGCGCGCTATTCGCATTACTTGGAGGCTTCCCTTCTCCTGCTGTACTTATAGGGTGCTGACATCATCTGTGTTTAGAAAGGGGAGTGTGCATCCTGTAGTGTGTTCTCCCAGTTGCCAAAAGGGACATTTCCCTCACACAAATTTGCACACACACAGTAACCCCCCTCATCTAAACACACACACTTGCCATTTGCAGGATTCAAACCACTACCTAACTATGTTATGACACTCGAGACGGACGCATTAGCAGAGCGCGCTATTCGCATTAGTGGGAGGCTTCTTTTCTCCTGCTGTACTTATAGGGTGCTGACATCATCTGTGTTTAGAAAGGGGAGTGTGCATCCTGTAGTGTGTTCTCCCAGTTGCCAAAAGGGACATTTCCCTCACACACACTAACCCCCCCTCATCCAAACACACACACTTGCCATTTACAGGATTCAAACCACTATCTAGCTATGTTATGACACTCGAGATGAACGCATTAGCAGAGCACGCTATTTGCATTACTGGGAGGCTTCCCTTCTCCTGCTGTACTTATAGGGTGCTGACATCATCAGTGGTAAGGGGAATGTGCATCCTGTAGTGTGTTTTCCCAGTTGCCAAAATGGACATTTCCCTCTCACAGCCTTTCACTCACACAAACCCCACTCACCCCCACACACACACACACACTGAGCATTTGCAGAATTCGAACCCCTACCTAACTATATTATGACACTTGAGAGAGACGCATTAGCAGAGCGCACTATCCGAATTACTGGGCATCTGTTCTGCACCTGTAGTATTTCTAGGGTGCTGACATCTTTATTTCCACAGAGGTATGTAGATGTAGTACTACCTGTCAGGTGGGGGATAGCATATATATGCATTTGCAGCCACCTACGTCAGGGTCAGATATGTACATCGCACTGGCAGGTTATGTTCTATACCATGAAACAACCCAAGCTGCTTGAACGACGTAAAATAACAAATATAGGGAAGACGGACAGACGGCTGAGAGATAGGGTATATGAGCATATTTATGCCATTACTAAAAACAAAGAAGAGAATGCACTAGCTAGACATTGTAGATCACATACAGGTCATTCATTTACATTTATGGCCATTGACAAAGTCTTAGAAAATGCCCTTAACTTGACAAATGAAAATCTATTGAGATTAGAACTTGAAAAGAAGGAGTTAAGCTGGCAACTCCGTTTAATGGCATGTAGAGCACCAGGGCTCAACGAAGTATGTTCGATTACTTGTATATTAAAACTTAAAAGTTTATTAAGGTGAGTGTATTTAAGTTACAACTGTTTGAAGTTTTCCAACCTTTTTAACTGTTAATCCTATTATAAAATTATAAAACTATTTGAACAACTAGCTAAGAATATGTACATTAGTTTAACTTACATAGAAACATAATATAATATTAAATTAAATTATCAACAATAAATATTAACAAGAATACCATTAAAAGAGGTGTAAAGTATAGAAACCACGACTTGTAAATACAGCATACCTAGTTTATGCATGTATTTTTATATGTGAGCATGTATGCACTTTATGTGTGGATATTTATTTATATATATAGATACGTAAATATTTTTATGTCCACGCTTACATTTACACATACATACATTTTTTAATTACATATATATATATTTTTTAAATATATTATTTAAATATATATTTTTACATAATTTTAAATAATTTTCATGTCATGATTTAATTTTTAGCGTATTTTAAATCTTTAGACCAAAAAATATAGATTTAGGTTAGTATGTGAAGTGGTGGTCTGGGTTGTAGCGAATTTCTTTGACTAAAAGAGAAACCGCTTGTTTTCAGTTTTACAATAAAAGCTCCCAGGACCCTGTTTAGAGTAGACTTAGATGTGTATTTATAAGTTCATGTGAATGAAGTCACACTAAAGGTACTATCACTGTCTTTATTGTAAATTCGTAAAAACAAGTAATACATATATACTTCTTAGCACCGACTGACTGTATTGTAACATAACATAACATCTGTTACTTGGTTGTTTAACTGGGTTAAAAAAAGATACTAAATTGACCTAATTGACTTAATGAATTAACGACGTATCAACTGCTTCACTATTTAAACACAGGCTGTTGGTAGCGCCAGTGTTTTGTCTGAGGAAGTTTGGACATTGGTCTGAACGAAAAACACTTTGCAGTGTTTTACGTTATTTGTTTGAAATAAAAGTTTGGTTTGCTGAATACATCTCGTGGATATTACTGGAGGAAACTTCATTTTCATGTGTTTGTGGCACCAACATTTCTTTTTGATGTTCTATACCATGCTTTGGGACCACAGGACCTGTAACACACAACACAACCAGTCCAGAACACCACACCCACATCCAGGACACACACTTAGCTTCCCTGGGAACAGTGCCAGGATATGCAGGTATTCACATACACCATTCCAGTTGTTAACATCAGGTACAGGCATATTGTGTGTGAGAACTACTCAGGCCTCTACCACTTTACCCTACAGCCACTACAATTTGTGGGTCCATGTGCTATGGCAGAACCACACACCACAGCCACATGGGTGAATACATATTGCACCTGTCCATCTGCAACATGGGTACTCACTGTTCCACACCAGAGGTAGACCACCATTGTTGATATCTGACCATACCCATCTTTCCCTGGACATCCATATCTCATCTCCACCCCCAGGCAAGGTTGTCACTGCACACAAACTGTGTTTAGCACAAGCAGACTCTACACTTGTGTAGACTGGGGTGGATGACTTCAGAGGACCCATGCTGGAGGACTATACTGGCCACTCAGCATAATCCTTGACAATTGCATCCTATGAGCATGTGTACAGTTTGCATTGGTCATGCTATCCCACATATACCCATGACTGCTCCACAACAAGACACCTGTCAGCTGTACACTGGCCATATATGCGCCGTTCAACAGACAGAGTGACCTATTACATTGCAGAGCTGTAGCCCACAGAGGGAGGACATCTGTGGACAGTTCCAGCATGGCACTTCATTCACACATACTCATTACAACACAGTGTTGACAGTGGAATCGTCCAGAGAATGCAGATAGGGCTCCCCTCAGTCTGTTATTGACGGACACCTACTGTCAGAGATCCTCAGCAACCCTCTCACAGCACACACCGACAACATGGCTGTGGCTTAGCACATTCAATCCCTGAGACCTCCACGGTGCCCCTGCTTGACAGAGGCACAGCTCACTAGCCTCACATGTTGCCTTCTGTGACCTACTTTACAGTGGCACGGAAGCCTACTATCCTGGGGATGCAGATGCCAAGCACACTCTGGCTGAGCTGTCATTCCCTGGGGCAAGAAGCCTAGTATTGACCTCTACACCCATATGTTCAATTGTTGGATGCACAATATTTGTTGTGCTGTTCTACTGTTTGCAGGTCTTTATTGCCATAGCATTCCCTGTTCCTATGACCAACTTGTGTATCTGTGGCAGATGTTTGCATATGACAGCGATCCACTATATCACTTATGTCTCTGTGGTCATTTACTGTGTGCACTGGGCTGATTGCTGTGTTGTGGTTGGTTCCAGAACTGACACGTACAAATACCAGATATGTGTGGCCAACTGCTACACGGAGATATGGCCTAAGTGTGTGAGCATGCCCAGTTCAGCCTTTCCATGGCATGTTGTCTGACATATGCCTCATTTATCAAAGTTTGCGAGCATGCCCAGTGTGAGCTTTCCATATGTTGCACTCTGAAGTCCACCACATATTTGGGTGTGTGTGACCTTCGACATTATCGCACGTTTATGATTGTGTGCTGGGTGTCATGTTGTGTACTAACTGGCCAACTGCTTTGTGTCTGCCACAACAGGGATTATACTGTGCCTGCAGGAATTGCATGGGATACTTTGCAGACAGTTCTCAGCATACTTTCATAATGACCTAACACTGTAGTACCGTATAGTGTACTGGTTCGGTACTTTCACTGTGGTGGACAGTATCCTGGGCTGTAGTCCTATCACTGCTTGACATCTTCATAGTGAGCACAACAGACTGTGTAGGGGCTAGTTGTGCACATATGACCATGTTGCAATATGTTCAGATATGGACTACCTACACCAGGCTCGTCCAACATTGCTAGTGTATTCCACAACATGGGTGGACATTGGCAAACACTAGCGATGTTCCGTAGGCCATTTCTGATGGTAGTCACAGGGTGTGTTTGTCCTTCGACACACATTGTAACTGGAGTTTGCCATTACATATATCATGGTTGGTATACTGTGCCTCTGTCTACCTCTGACATAACAGTGATACCCAGGGTAGCCTACCATCTCCCATACACTCATCAGGATGCCTCTTGAGGGGTGTCGATATGTGGCACTCTGGCTGACTTGTACCAGGAGTTTACTGAAGTGTGGGGGTGCCTTCTGTGTTATGGATCATTCTGTACAGCTTGTCCTATGTATGTCAGTGCTGGGGTTCAGGTCTCTCATGTGCATAGCTCACTGCCATTCAGATTGTACAAGGTGCAACATGTTCATTCATTCCAGGTTGGACATGGCTTCATATATCAGGCACAGCTTTCCTGTAGCTGGGAAGGATGGCGGTGTGTGGGGCTGCAGTTTGTTTACTCAGGCAACACATGGCATCTGTTCATGCTCTTTGCTACCCCTGGTGGGGTACTGTTGTGGACTTTACAGTTGATGGAGGTGTCTGCTGCGGTATATCCCACAGGGGCTATTGTAGTCAGTTGTGATGCTGATGGAGGATGGCTGCAGAGCCAGAGTGAGTTCCCCTTATCTACGTCTGCCAGCCTTCATGTTTGGGTGGGTATATGGTACATGTTTCTGCGAACACTACAGACACATGTTTGTCCAGTGCAGGATATTTATCACCTTTTGTACCCAGGTCTCACATTACATGTTAGGTACCTCATGGGTTAACACCTGTGTGGTAATTTGTGGGCACTTACTGTATATCCACGGTGGCTGTCTATACACAGTTCTGCGATTAGCTTGCTGACATGGCTATGGCTACAGTTGTCTGTTTGTAGGTGGCCCTTTTGTGGGTTGCTTGTGTCAGCTGGGGGTCGGATATGGTGGGCTGTTTGTACTCCTCTGCATAGATGCTCAGTCACAGTCCTTCCATGTTGGCCTATACCTATGGGACATGTAAACAGAAGGGGGGGGGGGGGGGCCAAGACCAGGCCTTGTGGGATGCCACTCATATCCGCTTTGTAGTCTGACATGGATGCGGCATGTCTGACCATGTCAGTTCTGTCCTTGGTCTGCTTTGCAACCCCTCTACTGACATAGGGGTGTATATTTAAGCTGGTGAACATATCCATACTGAACACGTACGGTATTGTCTAGAAGCATGTGCACGGTCCAGCTACGCTGTGTGGACCACATAGCCCTCATCAATGACCTTAATGACTGCTTCAAATGGGTCAGACATGTTTAGGGGCCGGTTCTGCAGTTACAACAGCCACAGTGTGTAGGGTCCAGTATCAGTAGGTCCACATTAGCCTTCTGTCTGCAGTACATACTGATCCTTTCCATAGCTGTGCAGAACAAGCTTGTCAGGATCCTGGGGTGTTAGTTTGGAGTATCCATTCAGGCAACACCTTTGTTGTGATGGACCACTGTTGTTGTACACTGCTCTTTGGGTACATATCCTGTGGTAAGGCTGACATTGGCCAGTAGTGTGATTTTGCATTCCATTACTCTTGGGGTCCATGTTGGCCTCAGCACAGGACAACATCACATACCTTTGCTGCTGTGTGTTCTGCTTTGCAGATGATGGCTGTTACCTCAGCATCTACAATGTCAGGGGACCATCTGCTGGGATAGGTATTTTGCACTCGGGGGGGGGGGGGTGTTTGCACTGCACCTGACAGGTTGTATGTTAGCGATATGTGTGTGTGTTTGGTATGTTGTTTATAATATCTGTGTGATTTGGAGCATATCTGTGGATGCCCAACATGGTTCCTACCATCAGTTGGGTATGCCTTGTGATTATCCATAGTGTCCTGTGCGTTTTGTATCTTCATAGGTTCATGGGTTCATAGTAGGCTAGACACCCTAGGCCATTAGTAAGCCTAGCTAGAGTGTGTGTGTCTTTCGCCACCCCTTGCTATGTTCAATTATGGCCATTTATGAGGTTCTTCACTGTGCCTCTGTCTGGTCGTGACACAGTGGGGACCCCAGTATACATGTGCGGTCATCCATCCACTTGGCAATATTCCTGTTGAGGGGTGTCAGTGAGGGGCTCTGCCTACCATGGATTGGGATCCTGTTTCTGGGTGTGGGGAGCCTATGGGTTATGTATCTGTCCCTCCAGCACATCTTATTTCATTATGTGTTGAGGTTGACATCTGTGACTCTCACAGCTCCAATGGCTTTGATTTCCTGTGGTGTAGCATGTCCATTACTCCTGTGTTGTACATGGCCTGGTACAACAGACATACAATGCCTCTGTGTAGGCAGTGTGTGACTGCAGTCAGCTGGGGTGTCTACAGCCAGGCAGCATATGACATATATTTCACACCCTTTATCCTGTTGGTGGGGTAACTATGAGGTCTTCCGAACCGCTGCAGGTGTCACATATGGTACATCCCATATGAGTCATTGTACTAGATTATGGGTCTGATAAGGGAGCAGTACAGTGGCACAGTGACCTCTGTTGATGTTGATGTGAATCCTTTCATGATACGGTGTCCAGTATCAACAGTCTTCATAGCCACATTGGCATTGTGGCTGTCACATGACAGATTAATGTCGACCTGTGTCCCTAGGTCCCTGATGACTCCTTGCATACATAATGGTTTGACACCTATGTGGTACTTTGTGTACCTTGTCTGGTATTTGGTGGGACATTCATACTGTCCAGTGTCTTTGGATGTCTGGGTGGGGTTCTTGTGTGTGAGAGTGTGGTCTGTCGCATGCTACAGACTGTACAGCAGTTTTGACTACAGTTATGTGCACATGGGTGGTGTCCGCTGCTTTGTGCATTGTCAGTTACCTGGCTATATGGGTGTCTGTGCTACATATGGATACTCCCCCTCCTTTGATGTCTTGGTGCAGGTGTTGGGGCCATAACACATGGTATGTGGTATAACCTAGTAGTGCTGGTGTGCTATTACTAGGCCTGCAGCAGGCTTCTGTCACTGGACAGGCATCAATGTTCTCCATAATGAGAAGTGCCTTAGGGGCATGCATATTGCAGTTTACACATCTGGCATTGGTCAGCATTACCCTTATGTTTCCTACCACTTATGTTTTCTAGGGTGGTGGGTAGTCTTTTTGGCCTTGCCTACATACGGCTCTATGGAGGCGGCATAGGCCTTATCCAGTATCCAGACGCACACGGGTAACAGCTGACAGCCATCCCTGTAACAGCAGCATGGCTTGTCATGCTTGACATCTCAAGCAGACACACATTACACCCTCTTGGACTGACAGCTGTAACTGTGCCAGCTGTTAAACATGAGCATTCTGTGTTTGCACTGTGGCATCATTCTTGGTGAGGGTTGGATGCTGCACACAGCCAGTGTCATCCCGCCCTGGGGTACATACTCGGAGGGACCATCCATGTCTCATTTGATGTTGACCAGGGAGGTACATCTCAGGTAATTCACACTGGCATGGACATTGAGTGCATCATATTTCTGCTTGCTTTGGGGTGACCTGCGTACTTGTGTTAAGTGGCATTTTGTGGCAACCTACAAGCAGCTTACTCTACCCTTTCCCTTGTTCATTCTGGTGAGTGGGACAGCTGTGTGTCTGCCTATACAGACACCTATTACGATTGTATCAGGCATGTTTTTTCTCCTTCGTGCCTGTGACTGTTTGGCACACCAGCTTTGCGTACTATTCGTTGCATGTGCTATGTTTGAAGGTTGTGGCTGCTTATGATCTACTTTGGAGGCTTCTGTTGGTGTTGTGTGTTTGTAATTGAGGCCTCCGGGAATATTTGTCTGTGTTTATGTGTTTGGTTTACAGTTGTGGTAGGTCTATGTGGGACTGGGTTTGTGGTGTATGTGGTTACCTTCTCCTCCTGACTAGTGTTGACAGTACTGAGTTGTTGGAGCTCAACCTCTGGTTTGGATACATGGATGCATCTATCACATATGTTTGTATTTATTGGGGGGTGTTGTGGTTGTCTGTGTACTTGGTACTGGTGTCACATTGCCTCTGGATTCATAGATTATACTTGTTGTGCTGGACTTAGTGGATTGTATGTGTGGACATATGTTGTTGCCATACTACTGGTCAGTGATTACTTCCCTTTTTATGTTTGCTCTATCATGTGGTAACTTCCTCATTCTCTTGCATGGTTTGGTAATGGCTGGAGGCCAGCATGCCAGATGCCTGCGTGTATGGCATTGTGTGTTGTTGTTATTTGTGATTGAATACTCCAAGCATTCCTGGCTGTGTTCATGGAATGCCTGTATAACATGTTCTGTGGTGTGTCCCATATTCTGCACTTGCACAGGGCCTTTTGTGGATTCAACATCAGTTTTGAGGGCTGCAACCTATACTTTACACATGTTTTCACTGTGGTATTCTGGCCAGGGACTGGGGTCAGGGTGTGTATATCCAGTGTGATTACTCTATGGTCTGGTCTTACCAGTGAGGGGTACACTTCTCATCTTGCCATCCAGTACACATGTTGCTGATTATCACATCCAGTATGCTTACCCCTCTTGTGGGAGTAGTACATTGTTCCTGGGCATTTTGGTTTATGGAATCTAGGTAATTTTCTCCTACTGTGTTGGTGCTAGTACAATGCTACCGGTGTATGTCTGGGTATTTTCAGTCGAGCAATATAATGTGGTTTGGGGGGGCTTGATATATTCATGTATTCTGACATAGGCCAGGTGCTGCTCCTGGTATTAGGACAGTGGTCTGCAGCAGGCTATATACTGCGAGGCAGTTTTAGCCATTGACATTTGACCATGGATATTCCATGCTGCTTCTTGTTGTGGTGCCAACATAGGGGTGTGGTTATCCTTGCCATTTCTTGCTAGTCACCCACCTTTTGTAGCTTGTTCCATGCTTTGCGGCTGTACAGCACAGTATGAGGTGTGACCTGGTAGTGTTAGGGTGCTGATGTGAGCCTTGCCCAGTTCTCTATTACAGGACTGGTATCTACATTCTCCTTACTGTGTGCGTTTACACTGCACACATCTTGCTGTTTATACATCTGTCATGGGGTAGTATTACATCTAGGTTCCTATCCCTTGTAGCACTTATGAGGTTGGATTTGTGTTTTGAGACTTACCTATTCAGGGCATGCTGTGGGTACTGACAGCCTTTGCCAGTATCCATGGGGCATGGCATGATAGGTGCACGCCACCCCTAGCAGGTGGTGCATCATGTCAAACTCCGCATATCTTCCCAGCCTGTAACACATTGGCTCCCCTTTGACTGACTGCATTACTTCAGCCAATTATTGTACTTGATCTTCTTGTCTTCATAGTGTGGCATCATGCTTGGTGAGGGTGAGATGTTAGGCAGGGTCTTCATGTTTGCATATACTAGATGGTGTTACATTGCTTAACACATGGCAATCATGCCTCAGGTGGTGCTGCAGGGCTGCCTCTGTCGGATGCACATACTACACTCCCTGTACATGTTTGAGAGCAGGTTGTGTCATGTTAGGCATCCCTGTTACTATATGAGTGAGTCAGAGAGGGGTATCATTCCCAGGGTTCCTACTAAGCCAGTGTATGTGCTATGCGTTGCCTCTTTGCCAAGGCCAGGGCATACTGGGCATGCCTCCTTCTGCCTACTGGGGCAGGCTCAGGTTGTTC